>NW_007729814.1:139381-140981 GCF_000696425.1 Galeopterus variegatus | reverse complement strand
TTATTATTATTATTATTATTATTGCTAAGTAATAATAATATGTAATATATTATTGCTAAGTAATCTTTGGATCTCAAATTTCTTCCTTCAAAACTCTATGAACTCTATTTCATTTTTTTCTGCAATTTTAGAAAGAAAAATTTAGAGGGCGATCTGATTTTACTACATATAGGTAAGTTGATTTTCTTTATGCATATTTTTTAATTGTTATCCTTGTAAGGAAAAAACATTGCTTGAATGGCTCTAATTATGGATCTTTTTTTATTGATTCCTTTTTGGTATACTGAGGCTGAGTCATTGATTAACATATTCCAGTATTTTTTTTAATTCCAGAAAATTTTCTTCAGTTATCTTTGATTATTCCTTATTTGAATGATTGAATGATTGATTTGAATCAAATCCTCATTTGATTCAGATTAACTAATCTGAATCCTCCCTTAGAAACACCACTTACCATGACTTGGGATCTCCATTTTTAACCCTCTCTGTTTTTAATCATGCCATTCATAGATTCGTCTCCTTAACATTTCCTCTGTACGATCTCAAAAACTTTTATGGGTCTTTAAATTTCTTCTCCTTATCAGTGATTTCATTGTCCCAGGTTCAATGAAGATACGCTTAACACATACTCTTAACAAATGTGCTTGGATAAAGCATATTTAATTCTGCTATATAATTTTAATTTTTTGGAACTCAATTCCTTATCTCAGTCATTCACATTGGTATTTCAGCTTTTGGTTTTGTGGCTCACACTTTTATATTTTAAACTTCAGCCTGTACTTCTTTTGGCTTCATGCATTATAATTAGAAGGCAATTATTTTTTCACTAAATTTCCTTCACTGTTTTTTTTTTTCCTTGAGATTTTTTTTCCCCATTGAAAAAAAATTTAAAACTTCTGTTTATACTCACTTTTATCTCATCCTTTTAATTTTATTTTTTGAGGTTTTATAATTTCTGTAATACATAGGTGCTCATAATTTCAAATGGTGAGTAGGGAATCCAGAATCACAGTTTACTGAAAGAGAGAGTGCACAAAGTTAATTCTTGAGGTAATCATTCAACTTCAACTAAAATGAAGTGACATCTGTTATTTGCCTCAAATTACTTAGAGAGTGAGAAATGGCACAGAGTAATGAAACAAGATTGCCTATGATTTCATTATTGTTGAGGCTAAGAATGGGAACACAGGTGTTCATAATATTATTATGCCAACTAATTTTACATGTTTTAGATTTTTTTATATTAAAAGGTTAAAAAGAATCTATCAGTGATCATTCATTTTAAATATCAACTTGACTGGGCCACAGGGTGCCCAGTAATTTGGTCGAACATTATTCTGGGTGTTTCTGTGAGGGTGTTTTTGGACAAGACAGATGTTTAAATCAGTAGGCTGAGTAAAGATTATCCTCCATAATGTGGGTGGGCCTCATCTAATCAGTTGAAGATCTGCATAGAGCAAAATGTTTGACCCTCCTCTGAGGACAAGAGAATTCTTCCTGACTGACTGCCTTTGAACTGGACATTGGCTTTTTTCCTGTCTTTAGCCTTAAACTGAAACATTGGCTCAGCCTGAGTCTGGAGCCTGCCAGCCTCCTGACT
>NW_007729814.1:137217-138972 GCF_000696425.1 Galeopterus variegatus | reverse complement strand
CTCATCTAATCAGTTGAAGATCTGCATAGAGCAAAATGTTTGACCCTCCTCTGAGGACAAGAGAATTCTTCCTGACTGACTGCCTTTGAACTGGACATTGGCTTTTTTCCTGTCTTTAGCCTTAAACTGAAACATTGGCTCAGCCTGAGTCTGGAGCCTGCCAGCCTCCTGACTGGAACTACACCATCAGCTCTCCTGGGTCTCCACGTTGCTACTGCAGAGCTGGGGACTTGTAAGTTTCCATAATCACATGAACCAATTCCTTGTAATAAATCTCTCTTTCTCTACATACACACACATGCACACACACACACACACACACACACACACACATGCATGCAAGCATACTTCCAAAAGTTCATAGAAAGATTCATAATCCCTTTTAATTCTATTTTTCCACGAACACCCCCTTGTGTATATTTACACATCCTATTGATTCTTTTTGGGGGGGGATCACTGACTAATACACTATCTAAGTCCTATTAAGTCTATGTCAGCGGCCTCTAAAGTGGCACGTACAGGATGATCTATTGTGGTATGTGAAAAAAAAATTAAAACTTCTGTTTATAATCACTTTTATCTCATCCTTTTAATTTTATTTTTTGAGGTTTTATAATTTCTGTAATACATAGGTGCTCATAATTTCAAAACTACATGTATCAAGGCTGCATGCTCAAATATATTTTTAACCAATCAGGTAAATGCTCAAAAAAAGTTTGCAAAGCATTGTCCTAATTTGCTGAAGTTGGATTTGCTTACTTTCCTGTTTTATTATTCTCAAGAAGAAGCCTAAAATCTAGAAGCGTGAAATCTCCAAGTACTCATGATGTTGAATTCATTTACTGAAACACCCTGAATAAAATAGGTGGTTTAGGAGAGAAGATAGTAAAATCACTAACACCAATTGACACACTCACGTTTCTGTATGGTCCAGGTCTTTTGAGAAAAAAGACAACCTTGGAAGGGAGAGATAGTGTCTCCCTCTGTATTAGAGGGAAGTTAGTTCTTGACCCTTATGATATAAATGGAGAACGTCTCCCTCCCAGAAGACATTCCAGGATAGTAAAGCCTCCCACACTGTGTCCAGAGAAGTTTTGCTTCCATTCCAAAGTAAAGGTGAGTACTTTCTCTCCCTGTAGGGAAGAATGGGCCAGTCACCAGCATTCTGACGTAAGATCGGCATCTCCAAAGCTCCAGGCTCCTCTTCTGTAATGCACCCCATTGCATATGCAGGTCCCATCTGGTCTTCCACTTATCACCCTGTGGGGACTGCAGCTCAGTGAACTGACACAAGACATTGCTCCAGCTGCTGCATTTTCCATGAAGGAGAAACTGTTTTTGTCTCTAACCCAGCAGTCAGTGAATGTATGTAAACCTATAGACTAACTGGTTAGCTTGCCAGTAGGGAGGATGTACGTAGGTTATATGCAAATACTAAGCCACTTAACACCAGGGACTTGAGCATGTGCAGATACAACAATATGCCAGTGGTCCTGGAAGCAATCCCTTGGGGACACTGAGAGATGACTCTATTTGAAAGAAGGGACTTCAGAAGTAAGAGAGACAGAGTCTGTGGTTAGTGGTTTATAGAATGTGTGAGTTTATGTCAAAGATGATCCCCAATTTTTGAGCATCAGAATCATTTACTGATATTCCAATACATCATGCCCTCTTCCTAAGGTCCACAGCCTTGCACCAGACTTCCCACTGGAACATCCTGACAGCACTGCCCTGGAGTTTTGAGAATGCCTGGTG
>NW_007729814.1:130532-136294 GCF_000696425.1 Galeopterus variegatus | reverse complement strand
GACTCTATTTGAAAGAAGGGACTTCAGAAGTAAGAGAGACAGAGTCTGTGGTTAGTGGTTTATAGAATGTGTGAGTTTATGTCAAAGATGATCCCCAATTTTTGAGCATCAGAATCATTTACTGATATTCCAATACATCATGCCCTCTTCCTAGGGTCCACAGCCTTGCACCAGACTTCCCACTGGAACATCCTGACAGCACTGCCCTGGAGTTTTGAGAATGCCTGGTGCCAAGCTCCATCTCAGTGCTGAGACCCTCATCTGTGACTCATCCATGGTAACTGCGTACCTGGATCAAGATCCCTTATCAATTCCTTTTGATTCTCTTGCTGTGCCCCCAGTATTGAAAGACCCTGACAGCCCCAAAACCAGACCAGTTATGAGAGCGGTCTATGAGCAGGTTTATCCCAGCTCCAGCTAAGAGTTTTCTACTGCCCTTTTATTCTCTACTCTAGGTAATGGTTTATCCCAGCTCCAGCTAAGAGTTTTCTACTGCCCTTTTATTCTCTACTCTAGGTAATGTTGTTTTTAAAAAATCGGATTGCACTACAAAGATTTTGGCTCTCTCTCTACTTGTCTTTGTGTATTGTTTTGTTTTCAGAATGTATGTGTTTCTGGAAACTCCAGTTTCTCCTCAGGGGCCCCCTTCCTGCCTTCTGTTCTAACCAAATTATGTGCTAATTGTTAAGGAACAATGCCTGTACCTTCTCTCCCAAGAAAATTTCATCTCCTAATGTATTTAAATAGTTCAGTTCTCAGCTTGTTCAAGAAATAGGACCTTGTAAGAAAAGAAATTTATACTTTGTTTCTTTTCTTTTCTTTTCTTTCTTTTTCTTTTTAAATATATCTATGTGCTTTAAGACCTGGACACAATCGAGTGTAATTCTCTTCTCTGGGCTAGACTTAATAGTATTTTTTAAAATAATCAGTGAAGAGAAGATTTTAAGTGCCAAATGAAAGAGATCCATCAAAAAGATTTCTCCCTTTATTCTCCACTCCAGGTAACGTTGCTTAAAGAAATTGCAGATGGTGCTACACAGATTTTGGTTCCCTAGCTGTCTTTTTGTTGTTGTTTTTTTTGTTTTCAGAAGTGTATGCATGTCTGGAAAACCCACTCTGGGGGCAGGTAGAAAAGAAGTCTTGCCCACAACAGGGTGACTGCTTCAAAGGAGGGTGTTGAGACCTGTTTTATTATTTTTCCTGGGACAAAAGTAATTGGCTATGGAGAGATCCTATGCCCAAATGCTCCAATTCTCCTGAAGGAAGTACTGTCTTAACAGCATAAATATGTAATCTCGGCTTACTGGATGGGGAGGATGCAGGTTATGAGTAGGAACAAAATCGGTTTTGGAGGCTGGAACAATGGTGACCTGTGTTATGCATTGTCAAACGTTCAGTAAAAGTATCATCTGAGACGACTCAGGAGGGAGATCACGTGACATGAGTCCTACTCTTGGCTGTGTTTCACTAAGTATGACTAGAAAAAGATAAGTGCAGGAAAAATATCAGGCCATTTACAAGCAGAAATAAAAGAGAAATAAAGAAAATGCAAGTCCAGAATTGGGAAATTTGCAGGGTTAAAAACGCTAACTGCTTCTGAATTTTCAACAGTAAGGGATGAGATTTTCCAAGACTTTCAGAAGCAAATACCCAGTAAAGCGTCTCTGGTGAATTAAATGACTGAAGAGAAGATGAGGTTATGCACGTGGGCCTCCTGTTCAGGACTAATAGCCCACAGGGAGCTGCTATTCTATTTACAGAAAAGTGCATGTGGGTAAAAAAGCAGACAAGACAAGGGAGAGAAGGGGTGCAATAGAGAAACAGAGAGAGAGGAAAAAAGGGAGAGACAAGAAAGGTGGAATGGAGGGAGAGAGAGAAGGGGAAAGAGATGGAAGAGAGGGAAAGAGAAGGGAATATATTGAGGCCAGCTGATCAGAGCACTGGGTCTAGGAAAGACATTATGTTTCTGATATTAATTGGCTGAAAGCAGATAGGTAAGATGCCTTCTAAGTTTCTCCAGGGAATTACATTTGAAAGGAAGCCACAAAGCTGGATCTAAACAAAAAAAAAAAAAAAAATCTTAGACCATTCAAAATTTAAAACAACTCTTAGGCTCCAACATTCTACAAATGGAAACTAAGCTACAAAATCTGTACAGCCCCCAAGAAGAGACACTCTCAGATGCCCGCTTCACACGTGGTCAAAGATGATGACTAACAAGAAAAAACCTCTCCCCACTCCCAGATGAAAGAGCCAGGAGCCACAGCAAAACAAAACAGAAAACAAACACACAACAACAAGAACAGCAAAACAACAATGAAACAAAAAGGAAAGAAAAAAAGATCGATCCTCCTGAAGAAGTGTCCAATCAAAACGATGCCCTCACTGACCAGGGCCACCTCACAGGGTCACAGGACTCCAGCAGGGCTGAGGACCAGTGCTGCTGCTTTGGAATGAGAGCTTTTATTCCAATTGTCCTACACCTGCTTTTTCCCGCTGTTGAGGGGATGGGGGTGCAGGGGGAGAGCAACTGCTACCTTAATTTTTTGCTCTTACCCCATGCATCAAGAGCCACATGTGAGGCTGATGGAGAGAGCTCTACCATGTGCCAATTTGATGTGGGTGAGAGGACGGGGTGCCAGTATGGTCTGTTTCCTGTAAGGACATGGTGATTGTGTTCTGCATGTGGGAAGAAGAATGAAAAATATGATTGATGACTTGAGGGCAGAAACTGGTTAAATGTTTGCCCAACATATTTCCCCTTCTCCTTTTTGCTGCATAGTTACACTCCATGTTTGGCTCTGCTTGCAAACAGGCTTGCCACATGACTAAATGCTTGACGATGGCGAGTAAGCAGCAGGGATGTGTGTCCATCTGGGTCTGGCTCACCAAAATTCTCTATTCCCTGTCCTCTCCCACCTCTGCAGCAAACTTAGAGGCTCTGCGATAAAGACAGAGGTGTCCCAAGATAAAAAGGACCCCTTAAAACTGCATAGAACTGGGACGGCCCGGTGGCGCACTGGATAGTGCGCAGCTTGGGAAGCGCGGGGGCGCTCCCGCCCGAGNAAAGGAAAAAAAAAAAAAAAAAAAAAAAAAAAAAAAAAAAAAAAAAACTGCATAGAACAGAGTTCCCCCCACCGATTCACACTGGACTAAAACTTGAAAAAACAATAAGCATTTTGTTATTTTTCATTATTAAACCCATGAGATTTGGTAGTTATTTGTTATTGTGCTTAGCCCACCTGTACTGATACAGAAATTTGTCAGAAATTAGTCAGTGTTCAGAATTCCAAATGACAAGAAAGCATTATATATTCTCTTGTGTTCTCATAAATGTGCTTATTTTTCTGTTAAAAGCTACAAATAGATCTTAGCGTGAATTATTTAAGAACGGTAGACGTCAGTAACATTTGCTTTCAATGCAGAAAAAAGAGGGGGTTGTGACTTGTGTCATAAGTACTGGGATTGTAAGTATGGATTGAACAAAGGTTCTCCCAGAACACTATGTCTAATGAATGGATTAGACCATGACTGATGGACGCATTTTTCTCTTTCCCAGATTAGATTATGGGATGCAAATAAAAAAGAGCCATTTCAATGCCACTCACCGAGCACTGTTGTGCTAGTCACAGGGACACATATCATTTAGTGATGTGATTCATCCCTGGCACAATAGGATGAGACTTCTGATTAATAGAACATTGGTTACTCTGGGGTAAATTTCCTACCTCAGATCTATTGCATGGTTTTCTTCTGTTGTGAGTTTTTACAAATACCTGATCACTTTTCCCTTGTAAAAGATATATTGTAATGCAAAAAGAATACTTTTATATTATCTGTACAACTGTGTTTGCATGTATTTTAAAATGATTTCTACTTTAACAGCATCTGTCTTTAAACATTCAGGAAAAGAAATTCTCAAAGTCCCATTTCAAGAACTTCTTAGCAGAAAAGATAAGTGAAAAGAAAAAATTTTATTCCCATGGGAAACATCTGATTATTCCTATAGAAGGAGAAAATTAGAATAACCAAATTTTAAAGATGATTTCTGTTGATCAAAATGTTACACATATATATGTACATAATATATATATTCTGAAAATTCAGATAATAAGGGCCTTTTATTTATATTATATTTAAAGATAAATAATGCTAAAATGAAAACTTACACATCAGTCATTATCTAATTTTTTTTAAAAATATTCTGTTACTTAGTTTTGTCATGTAGACAGAATTATTGGAAGACTGAATTTCTATGTGGACATTCTGATTCTATCATAGCACATCGCTGTTTAATTGCTATCTTTCAACGCTTCAAATGTAAGCAATATTCTGGTAGAATAAAACCTTCATTTAGGATGAGTGATATTTATAGACATAATAAATT
The DNA here is from genome assembly GCF_000696425.1 of Galeopterus variegatus. Lineage (NCBI taxonomy): Eukaryota > Metazoa > Chordata > Mammalia > Dermoptera > Cynocephalidae > Galeopterus > Galeopterus variegatus. The sequence continues at coordinate 131,907 of NW_007729814.1, read as the reverse complement.
ATTAATCATACCATAAATAATGTATACTAGAAAATTCAGATATTCAAAGAATATTTCAAACTCAGGCATATTTGAAAGAGATTTAGAGTTTTTCAATCCCAGCTATCTACATAAGTTTCAAGGACAAATGCATTTTCCAGAATGTTTCATATCAACATGAGCAATTAAGGTTGGTTTCATAGTTAAATTTACACCTTGCACCTGGCCTCATTCTGTTTCCGTCTCCTACTCATTTCCATATAACAATATCATGAAAAGATACCAACAATACTTTAATATTTGGGGAATGGTACTCTAGAGATGATTCACTGAAGATAATTACTCTTCATATATTTAAAGCTCAGCATTCCAAGTTCATATGTTGGCATATAATCCTGTAGATGTAATAAATTCAATATCTTTACAGCCAAAATTCTGTGTGCAAAAGCTGAACTGTTTGATTTTTAATACCTTTTCAACTTTTTAAAATTTTTACCTATTATACCTTTCCAATTAAAGTTTAAATAAAGACTCAAACTGTGTCTTTAGATATTTATCCATAAAATTGACTTGATTATCTGAGGGCGAAGATTGGCACATTATTTCATTAGGGAACTGCATATGTTAATTGAGGGTATATATTAGCCCTTAATATTAATGGAAGTTTTTCATGCTCTTTGTGCATGTAATCTGTCCATTTGCATGTATTTATTAGTACATAGACATAAAAAGACTGAAAAGCCCTGCTTTTCAACTTAAATATTAATGTAAAGACTCTTCCATGTAAAGACATAGTGTTTAAATTATTATGTGGTTTCTCTCTTCCTCATCAATATGCCCTTACCCTCTCTACTTAATTATTTTTATCCTACTAGTTATTTCTGGCCCTTCAGCTAACATTTTATTGTCCTGGGTGGTATAAAGAAATTCCATATAAATAAATTATAAGAAAGGAGACTTAGTATAATTTTGGTAAATTAATGGATTTTATTAATTTCTCCCCTGAAATTTAAAACTGTTTTATATCTAAATCCTTTTGGGATTCCACTTAGACCTGTAGCAAGGAATCACAGTACCTATTTGCACACCAGAGCTGAAAAATGTAAGGAATGTGATAAAATGTGAGTTAAAGGCAGAGAATCTATGGAGACAGTAGATTTAGTAACTAAGTGAAGCATCAGAAATTCTAAGACCCACAGCTCATTTCACTCATTTGCCCATGATTTTGTGACTGTGACAAGCTTTCATATCCTTTTTTTTTTTTTTTTCCTTTTTGTCTTTTTTCATGACCGGCAACAGATCGCGACCCTCAGTGTTGCACCCGTACAGGACCGGGACCGGCAACGGGATCGCAACCCTTGGTGTTGCCCCCGCGCCTTGCTCAGCCAGTGAGCGG
>NW_007729814.1:128685-129532 GCF_000696425.1 Galeopterus variegatus | reverse complement strand
GGTCTGTATGTGGGATCCGAACCCTCGGCGGGAGCGCCGCCACGCTTCCCAAGCGGCACACTGTAGCAGTGCGCCACCGGGCCGGCCCATATCCTTTGACCTGATCGGCTATCTAGGATCACAACAACTCTGAAATTCATGGGCTACCTCAAAAAAATATGAGTTCCCTTTCTGAGGAGCATGCCTCTCGATGGCACAAACAGAGGTGCTTGTAGCATGTCAAAGCACTCAGAAGGCCAAGTCAGAGATTCCCAAAAAGTGATGGGTTGAATATTTCACTCATACTGACTGTAGTTAGCCACTGTGATGGTTAATTTTAGGTGTCAACTTGACTGGGCTAAGGGATACCCAGATAGCTGGTTACACATCATTTCTGGGTGTGTCTGTGAGGCTGTTTCCAGAAGAGATTAGTATCTGAATCAGTGCACTGAGTAAAGAAGACCTGTCTTCACCAGTGTGGGTGATGTCATCCAATCTGTTGGGGCCCAGCTTGAACAAATGATGGAGAAAGGGTGAATGCTTTCTCTCTCTTCTTGAGCAGGTACGTCCATGTCCTCCTGCCATCAGACATCCAAGCTCCTGGTTTGCAGGCTTTCAGACTCTGAGTGATAACATCACCAGCTTCCTGGTTCTCCAGCTCGTAGATGGCATATCATGGGCCTTCTCAACCTCCATAATCATGTAAGTCAGTTCCCATAACAAATCTTCTCTTATATGTTTCTATGTGTCCTACTGATTGTGGTTCCTCTGGAGAACCCTGACTAATACAGCCGCAGGCACTCATTAGATGCAGCTAAGCTGAGCACACTAAGGCCATGTGGAAAGAGCCTTGATCACACAAACACGC
>NW_007729814.1:125593-128665 GCF_000696425.1 Galeopterus variegatus | reverse complement strand
CTAAGCTGAGCACACTAAGGCCATGTGGAAAGAGCCTTGATCACACAAACACGCTATAATTTTTTAAAAAAAACACTACTATTTTGCTAATAAAAAGAGAAGTTTATCAATAATGGATCACTTCTGTAAATGAGACATAATGGGTCACACTGTGTCAACATGAGTAAATACAATAAATAGCACGAGGGTTTTTTTTGCCCCATTTCACCAAAATTGATGCTGTAAACAAATTACTCAAAAATTCAAAGCTGCCAAGTTCTACAAATTTAAGTGAACTTCCTGATAAATATTAGTTTGCTTTATTTTATGCCTTTTTTTTTTCTTTTTGACAGGCAAAAATAGCACCGTCTGTTCCAGGAGCAAGATCAGTTTTTTGTTTGTTTGTTTTGTTTTTATTTTTTTCAGTTTTGGCAACAATCATAACTATGTTATAGTCCATCTTCTGCATCTTTTTGCATAGAAGAGATTCCAGCTGCTGCAATGGCCCCAAGAGGAATAGTAAGAAACACACTCGGGAGTATATATTGAATTTTTTAACAACCAACCCCAATTTCAATTTGAATAAGGAAAGGAAATGTAAAGGTAGGAAGTCTGAGCTAGGCTTGAATAAACGTATTTTCGTCTAGACTGAATAATGACTGTATATCTATTAACTTTGGTAATCTGAAATAGTAAAGCACCCTCCAATGATGTTTAAGTACTAACTAATTAAAATAATGGGGATTTCTTTTTAAGGAATAATACCTTGGCCTATGTAGGCTGACACCCTCTTTGGCCACTTTTGCTGTCTGAGACAAGCAATATCTGGGGCATCTGAGGGGTGCTGTCCCTGGGCATCCTGACATAAGGTCAAGTACTGATAGTGCAGGCTTTTTTTCCAAATGGCAGATGAACGTGAGCAAAGCACACAGCATCTCCTACAGTGCACTTTGCTCATCTGTGAGTTGGGCATGATCATGTGTCTCTCAATGTAATGGGTGAGGGTAACATGAACTAACGTGTGTAACATCCCTTTGGAAAGAATGGAGCACACTCTTACCCCCCCAAGAAAGGTGATGGATATGTCACTTAGCTTGATTGTGTAATAATCATTTGGCAACCGTGTATACATATATCAAAACATCATATTGTACTCCTTGAATATGTATAATTTTTATCCATTATACCTCAATAAAAATTTGAAAAATTTTTTAAATGAAACTTGTTTTTCAGTGCTTTAAGGATAAATCCACTTAGGACGTAAACTCTTTTGCTAAACACATTACACAGAAATTTATCCATTCATCAGGAGATCAAGACACGTATACAGTCTAGAACAAATGGTTTGCTGAATACTTGCTAAAAACAGCGGGACAGATTTTATTCTGCAGTAGGGCAGAGAGAGACTTCAGTGGAAACTAATCTCAACTCCACTAAAACAAATAACAAGGCTTTTAAAACTCTGGATGTGCTAAAGGAAAAGTACTAAAGGGTACTGTGGGGGAGTTAGTCATTGGGCATAAATATTTGCGAACTAGTGATCATCAAAGTTAGGCTCCTACCCTGCCACAGAGACTGGGAGACAGGGGCCCTGTTTTTTTTTTTTTTTTGGGGGGGGGGGGTTGGTTGGTTTATAATTACATTTCAAAGAGATGGCTCCCAAGTCTTTGAGAAAGACATTTCTTGGTTGTAGATTTACATCTTAAGGAGACAGAGAAAGCATTCATAACTGCAAGTTTGCCAGAGTAAATGCTGTAAGATGAGAAAGATCAGAGGCCTATAGTCAGGTTTTGGCTGGAGCAAATGGTATATATCTTTGGCAGCATTAAGCTTTCTCAAGCAAGAACTTTAAGGAGGGTGGTCAGGTGTGTCTGGGTCATGTCAGGGACTGCACCTTGAACTGTTAGAAATCGTGCTAGTGTTTGTTAGAGTCTCTTAGTGTGTGTGTGGCAAGGGGTGGTTGTAATGCAAAATACAAAATCATTAGTGCTGAAGGTTTGCAGTGCTCATAGGAAAAGGGCTCAGACGAGTCTTTACCAATATTCACATTTATCCATGGTGCAGTCCTTGTGTATGCAGGATTATCCTAATTTGGTGCATATAAACAGCACTATATAGTACATATCCAGGTGACACCAAATCCCTAAAATTTTATTCGGGTCTGCAGGTCTACCTCTAACCATCACTGGACATTTGATGGAGGAATTTCTAAATCTGGGCCTTGAGACAAGAGAAACATGACTTTGACCCCAGCATGCCAAAATCACTTCCTCCACCCTATGCAAAAAACATACTAACCAATAATGTCAATGTAATTTATAAACACATTGTTTTAAAAAATGAAATTTTTCACATTTATTAATAGGAGGCAATAAACATGCAGTCAATTTTAACCATTGAAGCAACAAAGGGAATTCTAAATTTGAAAAAAATAAAGTTAAGACATTAAGATGAATATTGTAACTGAAATAAGTTCAACCTAAGGAACACATATAAAATGAGATATCATTTCCCACCAAATCTCAGATACCATTGTTTGTAAAGTATGCCTAAATTTCAGAGAGGATACAAATTGGAAAAAAAAAAAAAGTCTCCCTTAGATTTGATGAAATATAGCATACAATAGAGAAATAGAAATGTATCTGGCCAACAGAATCTTTTAGGAACGCTTTAACTACCTTGATATCAAATGCAGGAAAACTAGCTGGTTTCCAGGGTCACTGAGGGTCAGCAAGGTGGAACAGGCACTAGCAAGAGAAACAAAAGAGAAGGTCTTGAAGTACAGGTCAAAGTTGTGTCCATCTAGAGACCACATGTCTCCCTGGTGACAGCTGAGAGAATATGAAAATAATTGGCTGGATTGTTTCCCAGGGTCAACCTGAACAAAGGAAATAAAGGTTCTGACACCTCATTGTGCTATTGGAGAGTGAAACCTTGGCCAGAAATTGGAAATTTTCCCCCCCCCCGAAACACCTGAACTTAAAACATTTGGCTTCAAAGAATCATCCATTCCAGTATTTTTTTCTTCTAAGGGCCGACGTACAATGTGTCATGTTGGTGAGAGGAAGGCAAGTTGGTACTGTTGATGAATTT
>NW_007729814.1:123408-124890 GCF_000696425.1 Galeopterus variegatus | reverse complement strand
GAAACACCTGAACTTAAAACATTTGGCTTCAAAGAATCATCCATTCCAGTATTTTTTTCTTCTAAGGGCCGACGTACAATGTGTCATGTTGGTGAGAGGAAGGCAAGTTGGTACTGTTGATGAATTTTCTTGTGGGACCTCAATCTGTCATCCTCTGTCACCAGTGTGTGAAGTGAACTTTAAAATGAAAGTATAGATTTATTTGCTCACGTTCCCACCCATCTAAATGGATTTCTTTGCCAAATTGCTGCCTGAGAAGTTCTGGGTAACCCTTCCTGCTCTAAAATATCTCCCCAATTCTATACCTGTCCATCATGACACCTCATTATTTTTTTTTTAATAAAAGCAATTCTGATCCATCTTTTCTGCTGCCAAAGGGAGCCCAAAGAACATGGGTTTTGTTCATACTGTGACTGAATTTTAAAGAATGACCGAGAAGGGAGTAGCTTACACAGTCACTGAAATAACACTATTTGATTATTTCACCTTGGTTTTTAGAGAACATTGCTCCAATGCAATTTTTCCAGGCAGGCAAACTGTTTATACTAATTCCACGTAATAACTCCTCTAGGATTGTTGTTAATTAGGAAAGAATAAGATGTATAGACACTATATCCAATGAAACAGATCTTGAGAATTCAAGGGAACAAAAGATTGTTCCAAGGAGAAATGAAAGACTAATAATACAGAAGTGGTGACTGTCAAAGCAACATCCTTCATGATTGTGCAGAAAGCAAACTTTCTCCTGCATATGCAGCACCAGCTGCAATGGTCACTCAGGTAAACTGAGGGAGTGATTTCAAACAGCAGAGAGAGCAGAGAGTCATCAGTGTTTTATATTGCCTCCCAGTGATTTTTAAGCACTGATAACAAATAAAATTAGTGACATTCAAAGAGTAAGAAAGCAACTGATAACACCTAGTCTTGCGGGGAGGGGGTGGAAATGCAAAGATAAATAAAATTATCTTGTCCTGAAGAGTAACTTAATTTTGAAATGTTTAACGGCATCATTTCTGTTATTTCCCACTTAGGTCATTATTCATGCCTGGACCTTTGCAGAATGAGAAAGTAGATATGACATCCTTAAGTATAAATTTGGAATGATTCTCATTTAACTTTGCTAAGTATTTTTTTTTAATCTTAACAAAGGATATTTAACTGGTCTAGAAACAACTTGGATTTTAAATGTTAAATGGAATTACTTAAAATCTTTAATATTCAATAGATTTTTATTTTATTTTGCAACATTTCTAGGTACAATTTCAGTAAATTAATTTGATAAAGTACTTCTGTTTATAGAGGAAAAGGTGCTGTTACATGATCTAGGTTCTCTTTAGGTCTTTTGTGCCATTTGTATTCAGAACATGAAAATTATTCTATTTCCATGTTCTTTTTCCAATTCTTCCTTCTTTATCCTCATAATCACCAGAAATGTGACCTTAAGCAGGAGACTGCAGTAGACAAACAGTTTGAAGCTTCATT
>NW_007729814.1:121682-123029 GCF_000696425.1 Galeopterus variegatus | reverse complement strand
TTTCTCTATTTTACGTGGATTTATTTTCAGGCATGTTAATGTGTTTACTCAAAAGAACTGCCTTCCTTCATCACTCACTCAACAACTATTTATTGAATTCCTACTGTGTGCCAAGGACATAAGACAGTGAAAAAATCTGATAGGGCCCTGCTATTTTGCAACTGGATATACCATCTAATCAAAGTTCTGCATCCAATTAATCTTCTCCCCTCTGGGATTCCAACAGCCCAGGCATTTCTGAAACAATGTCTTTGTGCTTTCTGAGATGATTTCTAAATTGGAACAAATTTCTTAGATGATTTCCTGGCTCTATTCTAGGCTTTCTGAATTTCAGAGAGTTACATAAATGAATGAAATTAACACACTCACCTGTCCCCACATTCTTCCTATGACCAGAGATGATATTATTTCTCTAGCACCAGGAGTGCAATATAATACAATCTTTGATACCACTTGACACTTGGTTGCAAAAGGAAATTTCATTTCACAGTTCCCNTCTTAGATGATTTCCTGGCTCTATTCTAGGCTTTCTGAATTTCAGAGAGTTACATAAATGAGTGAAATTAACACACTCACCTGTCCCCACATTCTTCCTATGACCAGAGATGATATTATTTCTCTAGCACCAGGAGTGCAATATCATACAATCTTTGATACCACTTGACACTTGGTTGCAAAAGGAAATTTCATTTCACAGTTCCCTTCGGAGGTTTCCAATTTCTGTTTCATGAGAAATTATGAAATATCTTTCAGAGTTCTTCAAGATGAACTTCAGTTTTCAAATTAACAATTTTCCTTAGAACACTGTGGCTTTGTTAAAAATTTAGGTTGGTTTCTTTAAAATAGACTTACCCCTGTCAAAATGCTCTGGTGAGAGGCAAATCATACATTGAAGTGGCAAAGACTGCATTTTATGGTGACAGCTCCACAGTGCTGCAATGTTTTAGCTGAAATAATTAAAATGAGACTCAAGCCTACTCTAAACTAGGTATATTTTTATATAACTCACTCATTAAATTATCCCAGTCCCGAAGGCCCTATTCTAGGGATATGAAAGCCTCCTGAGCTATGAGTTGGAGGAGAAAACAAAACTCCATACTGCATGATTAATAAATGAAAGATTGTATCTCTCTCTCTCCCACATCAAGGCAAAAATATTAGAAAATGGGTCTTATGAGATAAGTACATTAAAGAGATAGCATGACGTGGTGGAAATAAAGCTGGGCCAGGCATCAGGGTGATGAGTATTAACACCTGCTCTGCAACTAGCAAGCTTTTGACCTTGAATAATTTGCTTAGCGTCTCTGAACATAGCATTCCTAACCTGCAAAGGTAGTTTGGTAACAT
>NW_007729814.1:119049-120665 GCF_000696425.1 Galeopterus variegatus | reverse complement strand
ATAATTTGCTTAGCGTCTCTGAACATAGCATTCCTAACCTGCAAAGGTAGTTTGGTAACATCTCCCTCGTGGGATTGTTAAAGGGGTAAAAATGAGATAAAATATATAAATCACATAGCATAATGCCTAGCATGTGGTTGGCCCTCAAGAGACATTTATTTCTTTTCTCCCTCTCTCCCTTGCTGGAGGATCCCATGTGAGGCAAAGGGGGCCCAGATTTCGAGTATGTTCTAGGAAGGCGACCGCACCAGGAAGCTGCCTGCTGCCTTCTTGGTGTGATGTGGCAGCTGCCAAAACCTCCCTGTGAGACAACACGTTGTTACACTGCAGTAACCATGAAAGAGGGTGCCACGTTCATCACCTGTTAGTTTGTCATCATTGAATACATCAAACTTAGGCTGAGATTAAACCATTTTTCTCTAGCACTTAGTTTCCTAATTTTCTCTTGTTTGACTTTCAGAAACTGCCCTTCTAGCTACTTCCTCCCCTGACTTCTAAATGCTGGAGTGATCCAGGGATAAGTCTAATCTCTGTTCTGGTAGAATCTGCATCTAGCATCTGGCTTGTTAACTTACTTGGTTAGAGCATGCTGCTGGTAAAACCAAGGTCGAGGGTTCGGATCCCCATACTGGCCAGCTGCCGAAATAAACAAATAAATAAAGTAAAAAGAAAAGAATCTGCATCTAAACTCAGTACTCATCCACCTCTTGGACTTCAACTTTCCACCATATTCCCAAGACTTCTGCATGTATTTTCCCAGCTGGTGCATCCAGATGCCCACTGCTTAGATATCTAATAGGCACAAGAGAGCTCTTGGTTTTCACCCCCCAAAACTGCTTCCTTGATTCAATGAATGGGCACTACCATTCAATCAGCTGCTTGCCTCAGAAATCTGAGAGCCAGCCTAGATTTTGCTCAGCCTCCTTGTTTTTGCTGCCTGCCCCCGACCCCAACATCCAATCCACCACCAAGGTCCGTCGGGTCCCCTTTCAGAATATATTCCGAATGTTACACCTCCCAGCACCCAGCCAAAACACACACATTTCTGTCATAGGCTCCTGGTCTGCTTACATGACCAAATCCTGTTACTGTCCTACAGAAAGTCCTCCACTGTGTTCCCATTAAACTCATTGATTGTGCCAGCCTCTCTGCCCTCACTGTAACAGGTGGATCCAGACCCCCATCCTCGCTGATCTGAGCAATTACCACAGATGCCTAACAGATTTTCTTAAACCTAGCTTTTTCCTATCCCTCATCGCATGTCTCTTTTATCATTCTATTAAGTCCATTAAGGTTCTCAGCCCCTGCTCAGAAGGGCAACCTAGTCTAGAAGATTCTAGAAGTCTCGCTGGAACCCAAATGTGATATAATATATCCCTGGTTTCTGACCAGTGCTCCCAAAACCCTTGTGATTTCCCCAGAGCAAGAAACGTGAAAAGAGCATCTCTTGTTACTCATAACAAGCCCCTTTGGACCACTCTTGAGTTTATTTTAATTAGGTGACTTTTGGAAAGTCCCTAAGGATGAGGGCTGGTTGCCAAGAAAACCAACCATTTGATTACTGCTAGCTGATGATTTAATCAACCATAAGTATCTGGGTTGGTGAAAACGTAGGG
>NW_007729814.1:115555-118445 GCF_000696425.1 Galeopterus variegatus | reverse complement strand
GCTTTTTCCTATCCCTCATCGCATGTCTCTTTTATCATTCTATTAAGTCCATTAAGGTTCTTAGCCCCTGCTCAGAAGGGCAACCTAGTCTAGAAGATTCTAGAAGTCTCACTGGAACCCAAATGTGATATAATATATCCCTGGTTTCCAACCAGTGCTCCCAAAACCCTTGTGATTTCCCCAGAGCAAGAAACATGAAAAGAGCATCTCTTGTTACTCATAACAAGCCCCTTTCGACCACTCTTGAGTTTATTTTAATTAGGTGACTTTTGGAAAGTCCCTAAGGATGAGGGCTGGTTGCCAAGAAAACCAACCATGTGATTACTGCTAGCTGATGATTTAATCAACCATAAGTATCTGGGTTGGTGAAAACGTAGGGATGGGGAGGGTGGTGTGCCCAGAGAGGGCATGTATGCCCTGCACCCCTTCCCCACACCTTACCCAATGTGTCTCTTCCATGTGACTGGTCCTGAGTGTTTCTTTCTATAATAAACTGGTCATCTACCAAGGCAAGTGCATCTTGGAGTTGAGTGAGCAGCTCGAGGAAATTAACAAACCAGAGAAGAGGATCATGGGAACCCCAGCTTATTTATTTCTGATCAGTCAGACGCATTGTGGCAACCTGGACTTGTGATTGGCATCTGAAGGAGGGAGGGGCAATCTCAGGGGACTGAGTCCTTCAACTGTGGCATCTGATGCTGTCTCCATATAGACCATGTCAGAATTGAGTTAAACTGCAGGACACCCAGTTGGTATCCACAGAGAACTGGAGAATTGCTTGGTGTAGGAAAAATCCCACATATCTGGTGCAGAAGTGAACTACTGAGAGAAGGAATAGGGTACAGAGGAAATAGGAGTTCTCCTTTCAATGAAAAAACTTGGGCTTGAAATCCTAATTCTCCACTTTTGTGTGTGGGGGGAAAATAATTTGGAAATTTATTTTGCAATAAATTGCAAATTAGGAAAATAATTTGACATTTCTGAGCCTCAATCTGCACGTCTATACAATGGAGACAATAATAATATCTACTCTGCAATATTGTTATGAAGGTGAAATTTGTTGTCATAAGGTTAAATAAGATATTCACAGCATTTAGAATAAGACACAGCACATAGTAAGCACCCAATAAATGTTAGCTATATAGTTAAAGCTGTTCCATCTAACATGGATTTGTTTATGGCTTTCACTTTTCAAGATGCCAACATTGATCCCAACTCTACATGGCCATATGATTTCAGTGCTTGATACCAACTGTCTTTAACTTTTCTGACTCAAATTTTCCCCAGAGGCATCCTACTTAGTTCAGCTTGCATCTTGGTTCATCCTGGGTGCAGTCATCTAAGGAAGGCCAGAAGAGAGAAGGGTCACCTGGTACAAACATGGTGGCCTAAGCCCATTCCTTCAGCATGGGGCACTTAGGAGGTAGGAAGGGTGGGCTAAGGAGAGACTAACACATCTGCCCCACCCAACAAGGTGCCTGCCAGGTAATATCAGCCCTTTGGAAATTGCATAGAGTCACCTTGGTACAAGAATCCTGTATTTTGGAAAAGGGACTATTTACATTCTATTTATATTTTCTGTATTTATTGATTTGTTTATTGTTATCTCTTATGAGTGGTGTTCCCTTTTGGAAACATTAGCTTGCCATCGCTGTGCTAAATTAGCACCAGGAGAGTGGTTTAGAGTGGGCAGTGTATCCCTAGGCCAGGTGTGGTGGAAGGAGGCATTGCAAAGAGAGAACCCAGCCATGGGGATAGATTTGGGCTTCACTGGGCTTCTTTCTCTCCCTAGAGATGGTCCTGGAAAGCCACCTCCCCTGACACTTTTGAAAGTTGTGGACTACCTTTGAAGAGAGACATCCTCTATCCTCTGTGCCTCAAAATATCTCTCCTCCCTTGATTTGGTTTCAGCAAATCCAGCAACCATTGCTCACAGATAAGAATGTAAAACCCCCGGATAACATGTCAACAAATCCTTCCTGGCTTTTCATTTTTGCAGCAGAAAGCGATGCTTCTAGGGAGCAGAGCAAGTAAAATTTGGTGCCAGGAGGGGAAGGTAGAGGCCAGAGTTTCTTAGCTCATCAGGAGCCCACCGGGTGCCCATGGGAAGGAGCAGAGTGGGGGAGATAAGGAGGAAAAATAAAAACAGAGAAGATCCTGTACCTGGAGATAGAGGGATACCTAAGACACTTATTTCAAATGTTTGTTTGTGAGCAGCCTTTAATGATAAAGTCAGAATTGCTCCAGCTTCTAATCATGAGGGTTGTGCAGAGCACAGAGTGAGATGACCCGACACTCTCTTCCCTGGAGCACCAGGCCAGTGCTTGGCATGGACAAACCAAGGTGTACAGGTCTCTCAAGTTGATCGGGTGCAATATTTTTATTTGCCAACACTCTTTTTTTAATTCCTGAGCTTTTTATTTTTTCCCCCTGAAATTGTTAAGGGATTTACAAAAGGCAAACTTGCTTGAGGGGCTAAAGCGGGTGGCTGTGTCTGTGTGTCAGCCACCTTACAAGCACCCAGGGTGTCTCTGGTGAGCACACCTGCTGCATGCCCAGTCAGGACCCTGTTTTCAAACTTGACCCAGGATCTAGCATTACTGTTGAATCTCTGCAAGCCAGCCCTAGAAAGATCTCTCTTCTAAAGTGGGGAGAACAGGGCTACTTCTGAGAGAATCAGAATTAGATCTTCAGCACCTGCCTGGCTCAAAGAACACCAGAACTAAGCTCACCTTTGTGGCACAGAGGGGTTGCCTTGTGAGGATTTCATTGCTTGTAGGGTAAGTGGAACACTTCCACCCAAAAGGAGGTCAACTTGCTGCCAGGCAAGAGCCTGGAGAAACTTATGTTGAGTGAAATAAGCAAAGCACAGAGGGATAAATACCTCATG
>NW_007729814.1:113901-114966 GCF_000696425.1 Galeopterus variegatus | reverse complement strand
AGAAACTTATGTTGAGTGAAATAAGCAAAGCACAGAGGGATAAATACCTCATGTCCTCACTCATAAGTGGGAGCTAAGAGAGAGAGAAGGAAGGAAAGACAGACCACAGTGGTGCATTGGACTTGCAGAGAGAGAGAACATTCCTTGGGATACAAAGTGGGGTGGGGGGGAAAGGGAGAGGGAAAGGGAGGTTGGGGACAATTGGGTGGGGGACATGGGGCACAAACGCAATTTGTGGTAATGGGCATGCTGCCAGTATCGATCTGGCCCTCACATCTTGGTCATAAGGGGTGCCAATCAGCTCTGTATCTCATGAATATTCATAACCAATAAAAAACAAAACAAAAAAAGAGCCAGGTGGAGTCTTCAGCAGCAATCTCACAGCCTTCCTATGAAGGGGTTCTGTGGCTTTACTTATACTTAAAAAAGCAAAGAAAGATCTGTTCTCTTCACCTCTTGGAGAGATCCAGAAGGTGATTAAATATTAATGTTTTGTTTTGCTTGGGAGGAAATTTATATTTTCTGCTTCAGGGAGTAGAACATAACATTTCTGATGCTCTCCAGGTATGAATCACACTTATATTGAGTGTATGGAGGTGAAAAGCCCAGAATCTAGAGTCAGAGGCCTAGATTCAAGTCCCCGCTCTGCACCTGCTGTCTGTGTGGCTCCATTTATATGAACTTCTGTTAGCCTCTCTCATAAGCTCTTATATCTACAGCACCCACCTGCAGTTTCATGTGCCACCTCCTTTATTTCCCACAGCAACCCTCACTTAAGGCTCGCAACCAGTCCTCTGAGATTGACACAATTAAAGTTCCCATTTTACAGCTGAAGGAATGAGGCTTGGGGAAGTTAAGCAATTTGCCCAGGATTCCAGAGCTAGTTAGTGGCAGGGGTAAAATCAATCTTGCTCAGTCAGTCATAACCTGTATAATGTATGGTAGACACTCCTCAGAGGTGTGCTAGAGGTTCCAGAGGTGTTTCTGAGAGACTGGACTATAAAGGATAATTAGGCCATAAATAAAAGTCGATCAGAGCCCTGTCGGACTTTATTGACTTGGGGG
>NW_007729814.1:110089-112314 GCF_000696425.1 Galeopterus variegatus | reverse complement strand
AAAAAAAAAAAAAAATTAAAAAATAAAATAAAATAAAAAGTAAGCCTTGTTTAAAAAATACTCATAGACCAAAACAACTGTGACTTTAAATCACCCTGGAGCATTTTCAATGTCTTCCTCTCTCCCTTCTTAAAATTTTAACTTGAACTATAGGCTAGTCTAGAATCTTTGAAGATTTACTTTTTGGAAATACTCTTCGTAAGCCAATTAAGATGATGGAAATTTGAAAACATTCATCTCCCACTCATAAGCCCACACAACAGAAGAAAATGAAATTTTATTACTTATATGGAGAGATTCTGACTTAAGACGGAAAGTTTACACAGATATATGTTTTTTACCTTCCTCTGGGTCAGAGTCTAAATGATTAGTGTACCATGGTTCATGCTGAAAGCTGATATTCAGCTTAACAATTTATCATTTTCTGCATAAGACTCATTTGCAGGTTCTGTTTCATTACATATTTGTAATAGATTGAGGTCGGGACTGGGAAGCTGTTGATGATAAGAAAAAGAGAAAGCTGAAATTCTGTAATCTAATATTAATGCTGACAGTAGGTTTTTGTTGTTGTTGTTGTTTTTTTTTTTTTTTTTTTTTTTTTTTTTTTTTTTTATGCCTGATGTGTGAGTATTTTATTTTCATGAAATCCTTGTGTGGTAGGATTTTTTTTTTTCTATCATTTTACATCAGAGAAACAGGCTTAGAGATGGTCAGCAACTTACCCAAGACCATATAAGAGATTAAGTGTTAAAACACGGAATCCATCAGGAATGCTTCTGAAAAATAAAAATGCAAGATGTCCACACGTTGTGTTTTATGTTCAAGAGCTAAATGCCCCCTCATTAGTGGACCACCCCAAAACCTTTTGACTATGAAATAATAATGTCAGTGGTTGCATAAGAAACATTAGCTTCTCTTAAAAAGACACCACCACTATCAGAAAAGAAAAATAGACAAGAGGTTATTTCTAAGGATAAGTTGAAGGGCCTGAGCCATGCTTGAAGAAAATAGATGAGATCTTTGAAGTGGGGTGGATGTCAAGTAGACTAACAACTGCCAAAGAGCAAATAGGATCATGTATACAAGACCAGTCCAGTACCCAAGTGAGAGAGCTCGGCAGGAGGTCTGCAGGGGTCAAGTCCTGCAAAATAGAGCCGAAAGGAAAGCCCAAATGCATGCACGGGGAAGAGGGCATGTCCAGGACTTTCTCACTGAAGTTGCACCAAATAGAACAGAGAACAGGCTCAAAGGATGCTCAATGCATTCAGGGGGTGAGATGGAACATGAGGGAGAAACAGAGCAGTCACTGAATTCTGCCGCCTGCTGTGAGGCAGGGCTCGAACTAATTAGCTCCAGCGTGGTTTTGCTCCAGGCGGTTGTTTGCTGACATGGGAGACCCCAGGAGGCATTCGAGTGGAATGAAGTCGGTTAGGGTAGGTGTGAGCTGCAAGAGCCACAGAGGCAGCTGGAGCTTCAATCCCCAGCTCTGCCTCTGATGGACTATGCCACGTTTAATCCTCCTCCTTGACTGTAGAAATTGCCAGGATAATATCCTATAGCAATAGACTTGTGTGGGGGTTAAATGACATACTGCATGTAAATAGGCTATATGGCGTGTAGTGCCATATACAGAGCAAGCCCTCATGAAAAGCTATTACCCTAATACAAAAATATTAATAATTAGCTTTCCTGGTGGAGGAGCACATTTGCAGAGTTATTCCTTTTGCTGGTAGTAGTGTATTTAAAATTATGAATTCCTCTGATCAAGAAGAAAAGGAGAGCAGGAGCAAAGCAGACAAGAAAAAAAAGGCTGCAATGATTAGGACAGTATCTGTTCCTTTCCCTACCACTGAAATCTCCCTAACCCAGACCCCCTTGCAGAAGCGGCCCAGCACCAGGCAGGCAGGCAACATCTACCTAGCAAAATGCAGTGCAGGGAAAGATCCTGAGGCTTTCTAATCACATGTCACTTTCAACTGCATCCCGCAGAGGCACACTTGCACTTTTATTAAAAAGAATCACAAACGTCACTCCAGGCTTGCAGAACGGTTGGTGCCACTGCACAAGAATCATACCTGCGTCCCACCCCCAGCCCCTTCAATCTCAGATACGTCGTCCATCTGAGGCAGCAGCTCACAGAGCAGGATGCTGGACATCAGGCTCTTGTCCCTTTTCACTCTTTTGACAGAGGCTCTGTACTCCTGCCCCAGCCATGGCTTGTGGCC
>NW_007729814.1:109049-109598 GCF_000696425.1 Galeopterus variegatus | reverse complement strand
ATGTAAAGACTTCCAATACACTTTTATTTACTTACTCACCCTGATAACATATCTGTGCATTGATGATGTAAAGACTTCCTCAAGGTCTAGTCATGGCAGAGCCTGAATTGAACTGTGTCTCTTCATTGCATTTCCTCTGTCTTGTTCCTCATGTCACCAAACAACATCTCCTCTACACAAACAGTTTTTTTTTTTTTTTCAGTTCCAGGCTCTGACAAAAGGTGTGTATGTCCCATGTCCCCACTGGGAAATGGCCATTGTTTGAAAACACAAAGCAAGCCAGGTTACTTCAGCTAGAGGTGGGATTGTCTGGGAGCCCTGGGGCAGGGTCCAAATACAAAGGTGGTTGTTATTTGTATTTAAAGTTCCAGGAGTAAATAAAAGATATTTTCACTTTACGCTCAGCACTAGTGACCCAACAGACCAACTTTCTAGAATCCATAGCTGTCAAAAAATGAAGCCCAATGCTTTTCTTTGCAGCACAGGGCTGTGTTTGATGATCTGCAGGGCACAGGCTGCAGGCAGCAGTGATGTTGTTTCAGCCAAAGC
>NW_007729814.1:101136-107767 GCF_000696425.1 Galeopterus variegatus | reverse complement strand
CGTTGTTGTTTGTTTGTTTGTTTTTAATCAACAAGTCTTTATGTTTCTTCTGCCTTCTGATCAGTGATATCCTATATTGCAGCAGTTTTATAACCAATGGCCCATTTTCCAAGTTTGTCCTGGACAATGGGGTGACCATGGAAAAAACATTGCTCAATGCCAGCAAATATCCTTTGTTCTAGAGGCTTGATATTTCCTTGAAGAGTGATTGGTCGCCGTTTTTGAAGTAGATGTTCTAAAATTCACCCACAGACAACACAGGACCCAGTCATTTCCCTAAAAATGTAGAGATTGCTTGTTCCATGACTCTGCCTCTTCACAAAATTAGGGTGCCTCTCTAGCAACCATGACCTCCCTGAAGTCAACAGGGTAACAAAACCCAATAAGGTCTATCGAACCTTGATAATTTACTAATGAAGCTGCCAACATCCAAAGATTAATGAAGTAAGCTTTCCACTATCACGGATGTGTTCACATGTAAACTGTCACATCTTCTAGTTGTGCATACTGCTTACAGCATGGCAAGGCTTCTAAGAACATTTACAAGGGATATAAGAAGGGAACCTACATAGATAATCTTTGCTCATATTTGGAGAATTACGCCTTCAGTGGTCTCATCCAACAATTTCTAAAAAGTCACAGAACTGACCAACCATCATTTAAAATCCTCCTTCTGGATCAGGTCTCTCACATTCTTGATGCTAGATACACCACTCTGATTCATAAGTATCTTCCATGAGGAGGAGCAGGATTATCTAGTCTTGTATCATCCAGTGTGTTAGCCATTGGCTACATGTGACTACTAGGCACTTGAACATGCCTAGTTTAAATAAAAATGCATTGACATAGGTATTGGTATTCAATGCTGTACCTCACAGATGTATACAATCAATTATGTTTCAATTTTAAAAAAAATTTAAACAAACAGATAAATAAATCATTGTTCAACTTAAGTAATTAATTAATTTAGGTGTGTTGGGAGTGTGAGATATAATTTTGAAGACTTAATATAGAAAAAATGTAAAATAATTTATAAAAGGTTGTATATTAACTGCATGTTGAAGTAATAACCTTTTGGATTTATTGAGTTTAGTAAAATACATTATTAAGATTAATTTTGAGGAATCTTTATGCCATTTTCCACAAAGGCTGCACCATTTTGCAGTCCCACTAACAGTGTATGAGAGTTCCTTTTTCTCTGCAACCTTGTCAGCACTTACCATTCTCAGTCTTTTGGATTTTAGCCATCCTCAAACAATTAGAGATAGATCTACCATATGACCCAGCTATTCCACTGCTGGGAATATACCCAGAGGAATAGAAATCATCATGCCAAAGGGATACCTGCACTCCCATATTTATTGCAGCTCTATTTACAATAGCCAAGAGTTGGAACCAGCCCAAATGTCCATCATCAGATGAGTGGATAAGGAAAATGTGGTATATCTACACAATGGAATACTACTCTGCTGTAAAAAAGAATGAAATACTGCCATTCACAACAACATGGATGAACTTAGAGAAAATTATATTAAGTAAAACAAGTCAGGCACAGAAAGAAAAATACCATGTATTCTCACTTGCTTGTGGGAGTTAAAAATAAATAAATACACCAACAAATAAAGGGGCGGGGGAGAGAAGACACAGCAATCACAACAATTCCTTGAAGTTGTTAAAACAAGTGAACAGATATGATTTGGGGAGTATGGGAGAGGGGGGAAAGGAGTGGGTAAAGGGTCACAAAAATCAACTACAATGTATATTGAGAAGTTAAAATTTAAAAAAATTAATAAGATTAATTTTGCCTGTTTCCTTTAGCTTTTTTCTTAATGTGGCTACCAGAAAGTTTAAAAATACGCATTGGCTCACATCATAGTTCCATTGGATGGTACTGGCTGCTCTGTTCTAAATCCTAAATTGCAAAATGGTGAAGATCAACACTTCACACTGTCTATAAACCATGAACCAATCTCAGCACTGAAAGGAGACTAAAAACATGCTAAGATAAGAGGGAAAAGCAGAATGTCCCCACAAATGCAGGATGCTAGGAAATGAAGTGAACGGGATTGTAAACCAAACACATGAATAGCAACAGAGAAAAAGAAATCCCATTTTAAGCCACAGATAGCTAAATGCAACTACATAAGTTCTAGAAGAAAACACGGATGAATTCGTATATAACCTGAGAGCAGGGTAAAGTTTTCTAACTATAACAGAAAATCCAAATAAAAAACCAGGAAAGATTGATAAATTGACTATATAAAAATTTTTAAATACCTTTGTTTGGCAAAACAATAAAAACAACAACTACAAAAAAAAAAAAAATAAGCAACGTTAAAAGACAAATCACAACTGAAAAAAGCATTTGCAATATAATTGCAAATATATGTACAATTGATGACAGTCAAATGTCTAATATCCCTACTATACACATAAGGACATTTGACAATTAAGAGAATAAAGACCACACTTTCTAGAGAAAAATGGGAAGCAAGTGAAATAATTAACGAAAGCTATGTCACAATGGCCCTCAGACATAAGGAAAGGTGGTCAAATTCATTTATAATAGGAGATATGCATATTAAAACTACACTGAGATACTATTTCTCACCCTCAGACTGGCAAAAATTCAAGATCTTGATTCTGTTCAAAGGTGTAGAGCTGGGCGCTCCATGGGTGGCTGAAATGGGACTTCAGAATAGGCATCCTCTATGGAGGACACTTGTCAATATCAAACAAAGGTACGCTCACATTTACACTTAGACCCTCATTTACTGTGATGCTCAAATTCTTCCAGAATTGCCAGTGGAAACTCATTCAAGCTTGCTCCTGTGTCTTTTTGTCATGCTCCACCACTTTTGAAGCACTTTCTTCCTTTCTGCCACATGATATTCAGATTATCTCATATCTTCTCTGTTCTAGTCCCAGAGTCAGGCATTTCCCCAAGGAGACCCGATTCTTCCTCTAAGAATTTGCACTGAACATATACCTTCAACAGCACAAAATACACATGCAGAAGGCCATTCATTGCAGCATTATTTGTAATTTTAAAATACTAGAAACTACCTAAATGAACAAACATAGAAGAGAAAGGTTAGAAAACTGTGCAACTATAAAGAGAATAAGAAATATCTCTATGATGTGTTAAGAGTGATTTCCAGAATATTCCTGAAATGAAAAAAGCAAACAGGTAGTTGCTAAACTGGAAGGGACGTGGGTCATCTTAGATGACACCCAGGGCCAGACCTACCTCCTCCCCCCACCCCTTACCACTCCTATGAAAACCCATAAATGGCAAAACCTAAGTCCCCTGAAACTTAAACTTAGAACCCAAATCTACTGAGATGAAAGTCAGCCATCTTACTGGAAAGGGGTCTCAAAACAAATATTCATAAAAGTCCCTAAGGGAATTCCTGAGTTTTTACGCTTGATAAAATGCACTAGTTACATTTAACAAATTGTATCTCCCTCTGAACCTGACCCTCTGAAAGCATATGTTTTAATAGCCTGAATGATTATATCTAGATATAAGCAGCATTAAAGAATCTCTCCCTTCAAAGGGGGAATATATCTGCTGGAAAATATTAGTGTGTATCAAAACACATTCACCCTGACAACAACCAAAAAGTAATTAAGTTCACATTGAACCTCAGCTCCTTTGATGTACAAAAGAACTGCAAGAATAATTCAATGGCCTGCAAAGCCCTCTTGTCTGGCCTTTTCATTTCCACAACCCTACAGTGCCAGTTGCTGCCACGTGTGAGTGCAATTTCTATTTTCTCCACCTCTTTGAATGATCCAGAAGCTGAGAAACTTCCTATGAGACTGTAAAACAACCGCTCTGCCTGGATCATGCAATAATCATGCCTCCTGTCCTCAGCTCTCGGGTTGCTCTTCTCAAGAAATGGAACACTTGGCAGATGCAAAGCCTTATTCCTCTCTGCTTGTGGAAGCTGAGAAACTTCCTATGAGACTGTAAAACAACCGCTCTGCCTGGATCATGCAATAATCATGCCTCCTGTCCTCACCTCTCGGTTGCTCTTCTCAAGAAATGGAACACTTGGCAGATGCAAAGCCTTATTCCTCTCTGCTTGTCACCCTCCAGCAGTGCTCATGAGATGCCCTGAGGAGACACCCAGAAAGTGACTTAATGTCCTCTAAGACCAGGGCTTCCTTAGCAGCCAGGACAGGTTGCTAACACTCCCTGGATTACAAACGGCTAATTGTCCACCCTCTGAAATATTCATGCTTTCAAACTACAGTCATGCATTGATGGGGATACATTCTAAGAAATGCATCATTGGACAATTTCATTGTGTGAACGTCATAGTGTGTACTTACTCATATCTAGATGGTGCAGCCTTCTGCATAGCTAGGCTAGATGGTGTCGTCTGTGGCTCCTGGGCTATAAACCTGCACAGCATGTTAGTGTACTGAATACTGCAGGCAATTGTAACGCAATGGTAGATATATGCATATCTAAACATATCTAAACATAGGAAAGGTACAGTAAAAATATGGTATAGGGCACTTAACCTGAATGGAGCCTGCAGGACTGGAAGTTGCTCTGAGTGAGTCGGTCGGTGAGTAGTGAGTGAGTGTAAAGGCTAAGGACATTACTGTACACCACTGCAGACATTATAAACACTGTACACCTAGGCTACTCTAAAAATAAAGTAATTGTGCTGGGGAGTTGTGACAACCACAACATCACTAGGCAATAGGAATTTTTGAGCTGCATTCTAATCTTGTGAAACCACCGGCCTACGGGATGTCATTGACCAAACCGTTGTTAGGCGGTCCCTGGCTGTACTTCCACCCTGATTGTAATATAACTTTTGAAAAAGTGCCTTATACTTTAGTAAATAAATGTTATACATAATCTCATTTCATTCTTCAGTGTTCTCATTAGAACATAAATTGTCTAAAGCCCATGGCTGGTAACTAGTAAAGAGAAACTCAAAGCTAACCTTCCTGTGTCCTGTCTAGTGTTGCTCCACCTCAACATAAACTCCAACACATCGGAGTGATGGTTAATTTTATTTGTCACCTTTGGGCCATGGTGCCTAGATATGTGGTCAAACATTACTCTGGGTGTGATTGCAAGGCTGTTTTTGGATGTGTTTAACATTTAAATCAATAGACTGAGTAAAGCAGATAGCTCGCCCTGATGGAGGTGGGCCTCATCCAATCAGTTGAAGACACAAATAAAACTAAAGGTTGACACCTGCCCCGAGAAGGGACAATTTCTCCCATATGATTGCCTTGGACCTGGGACATCAGGATTTTTGTTTGTTTGTTTGTTTTGCCGCGTTCCTACTTACGCTAAAACATTGTCTCTTTCTGCATCTTGAGCCCACTGGCCTTTGGACTGGAATTTATACCATGGGTTCTCCTGGGTCTCAAGTCTTTGGACTTGAACTAGAACTGCACCTCAGCCCTCCTGGGTCTTCAGCTTGCTGTTTCTACCTGCAGATCGGGGAACTTAGCCTCTGCAATCACATAAGCCAATTTCTTATAATAAATATCTGTGTGTGTGTGTGTGTGCGTGTGTGTGCGTGTGTGTGTCGGTTGGTTGGTTGTGTTGGTTGGTCTACCCTATTGGTTGTTTCTCTGGAGATCCCTGACAAATACACGTGCAAACTCAGTTTGGAAAGTTATAACCGAAGAGGATTCACTTCTTCAGAAGTTGTAGCCTCTCATCTGTGGCCTTCCCTGCTCTGTGACTTGTAAGGAATTGTCGCTGCTATCTCCAGCTGACGGAAGGAGGCCACCGCGTCTTGTGCTGGTGTTCTCGAAGTCTGTGCTCCACCCAGAGTCAACCGCTTACTTACCTTAGAGTAGGAAAGACTCCAACATGCACTAATTTTGCCTCTGCTTTCTTGGATTATGCATTTGTATTAGCCCAGCAGAATTCATGTCATCTTGTAAATCTATTTGATTTTACACATTAATGATCCTACCTAATGGGAAACAACACACCACCACATAATGGTGAGAAGAGCTAGTTTTAACACCAACCCGTCCACTCACCAGCAATTTGAACTTGGTGAGTCTTTCTAAATGCACCTCAGTCTACTCCAGTGCATGACAGTGTCCAGCATGTGTCCTTTGCAGAATTGCTGGGGAAATTAAGTAGAATGACTAAGGTAAAAAGCCTGGCACACAAAAGAAACCGAATGAATATTAGTTTCTTTCCTTTCTCCGTAGTCGTTTTGAACATGTTTGAGGTAAGTTCCTTGCTTCGGAGGTATTAAATAGTTATAATTACTTTTAAATTAAATGTTAACAGCACCCTGGGTTTCGTTGAGAAACAGGGAACTTGCCCAACAGGTTAATTTTGTCAACGTTATCGTTTTTCATCACCCTGTTCTTCTGTGTTCAATGCAAGTTAGAAAGCACAACTTAGTTTTTTTCTTACCCCCCTACTTATCATTGAGATCATATGTTTATTATTCTAATGTGATGCAGATTTCATGGTATCCAGGTTCAGTGAAGATAGTTTTTAATTTTCTCAATGTATAAAAGAAAATGCTCCTTCTGTGTTGTTAGTGGTGAACTTAATTCTCATCCTTTTCTGTGGCATAATCTTCTACCTCTTAGACCTTGGCTGACATCAGAGAAAATATTC
>NW_007729814.1:98094-100866 GCF_000696425.1 Galeopterus variegatus | reverse complement strand
TCCTTTTCTGTGGCATAATCTTCTACCTCTTAGACCTTGGCTGACATCAGAGAAAATATTCCTTTTTTATGAAGAGATTACACTTCATAGGGCAGAGGTATAAGAACAGTTCGTTGAATAAAACGCCTGTAGGAGGTGGGTTCGTGATGGAGAGTTTTTGTGCTGCAGGGAAGTCACAGTCAGGGGTATGTATTCACACCCACACAAATTAAAGAATTTTTCCTTTCTCATTTAATGGGATGTAACTATATTCATCACAAAAAAAAAAAATTGAAGTGGTGCTTTATCGTTTTAAATCAGCATTATTTATCAATGGACACAATTATTCCCAGTTACCACTGTTACCTCAATAAAAAGTCTTAGATCTCAATGCCACCAGAGAGATTTGTTTGGAGGGGTGCCCCGAGATGGTGCCTTATTATTTCTGAAGCCTGTCCAGCTAGAAGAAGATGAAACAGTCATTTTTAAATTGCCAACATTTCCTTCCAAGAGGATAAAGGTGAAAACTGGATTTTCCCGGGTTAGATGCAGAGCCATCCTGGTCATCCAGAAGTAAGTTGAGTCCCTGGGGGAATCCCAAGCACTCATGACCTAATCTAAATGTAAATGTTCCAACTTGAACAGAAGGATTCTGATTAATGATGCAATGTTATGTCAGTGACCCATTGAGGGCTTGGATGGAATTCTGCAGAAAATGTATTTGTACATTAAGGTATCTTTCAGTCCATTTCCATCAATGTGGACCAGATAAGACCTCTCTGATTCCAGCAATGTATGAAAGAAGAAGCACAAAGCCTGGCCACCAGACTTCAGGGAGGTCTATGTCCAACAGAGCAATTTTCTTATTAGGTAGGAGATCTTCTAATTCCAGTCCTAACTTCTGCTCAGTCTGTCTTGGCCTAGCCCTGATGTGGAACACAGGAAAAGCACCTCTGTTTGCCTACAAGAAATAGAGACCAGGGTAAAGTGACCTAATGAATAGGAGCTTACTCTTTCATGTAAAAAAAAGAAGAGTGGTAGGCAGCACGGGGCATCGGGGCAGGTGCACTGTGCCATCTGGAACCAGGGTTGCTTCTATCCTTTTCTGTCATGCTTCATACTCTGCTTCCACCCTCAAGTTTGCCCCATAGTCACAAGATGGCTGCTGGCGCTCCAGGCATCATCGCTGCATTCCTAGTAAGAATAAAAAAGGTGAGCAACAAAGAGGGAAAACCTCCCAAGTAAGTCAGTTGCTTACTTACTTCCCCACAAGCCCCACCCCAGGACTTCTATTTATATCTCATTGGCCAGCCCTAGCTAGCAGGTTCAGGGTGGGGGAGCTAATAAACAATGTATCCATTATTTTCCCAAATAATCACTCTTCTGTTAAAAAGGAAGGATGGGGAATGGATACAGGGTAGGTAACGGTTTCTTCCTGGGTTGTGCTCATATCTCCCAGCATAGAAGAAAGACATAGAAACTCCAGAAAATCTCAGAGCTCATGGAGCAAAGAGCACAAAGTATTTCCCTGGAAGCCAGCAACACCCAGACTTCTCCCAGCCCATGAGGGTGAAAGCAGAAGAAATAACAGAATGGGATGGCCAGATGGGCCTCTTTTCTTCACAGCCCAGAGTAGCAGAGCAGCTCTTAAAAGTTTCCTGGGTAAGGGAGAGCAAATCGTGAGCAAGTTCTGGAAGCCCCTGCCTGCTGGGTCAAGGTTACTGCCCAGAGTGGCTTGGCACCAACTCTAGTCTTAGGCTGTGTTTAATCTGTGTTTCAGACAATGCCACATGTGGGGATTTTTAGAAATCCCACATTATTCACCACATGCAGTGGACTCAACCTCAGTCACATATCCAGGTGTTCAAGAAATCTAATTTCCTTCCCTCTTTGTCAATTACAAACTCGATTCTGTCGGATAGGATACACTTAATTGCAATCAAATCGTGTTCTCTTTTCCTCAAGTTAGCCTCCGAGACCCAACAAGGAGACACACAAGCACATGAGTATCTACGAGATAACCTGCTAAGTGCTTTAATTAGGGCAATTATGAAATGCTAAGTAAGATCAAGGAAAGGGCACCTGACCCATCCTTAGGACATCAGGGAGGCTCAGAACGGCCATTAATTAATTTTTCCTTTATTTTAATCTCCCATATTCCTTTCACCTGTAAATATCTGAATCTATGATCTCACAACCCCCAATGCATGAACATAGTAGAAATTTAGAACAAACAATTTTTGTTTCTTTAGTTGAACAGTTTTCCTCAGTTGGGTTGCGTTACTTAAGAAAAAGCTTCTCTACATGGGTCCCATTGTAGTGTGTCGGCGGGCTCTTGGGATGTCATGCAGACAAGCTTTGGTTTGTAGGATGACTTCTACATGCACAGCTACAACGGTGTCTTACGCTTATTTAGTGCATTTTTGGGTCTCAACATCTGTGGTTATATTCTATCCACAAAAAAACAAACTAACTAACTAACAAAAACCCATGTTAAGGTGATGAGAAAAATACCTTTTACTCTATTTTACAGTTCTGCTAAATGCATCAAACATAGGCTGATTAAGTAATTTACCCATGGTCAAAAATAGGCAGTTGATAATATACTCAGATTATCAAGTTTTTTATAATATTTTAAGGCCAGTTCCAGAGAAAGGTCCCCTCCTACTTTTCTCCTAAGGGCCACATGGCACCAGAAACTGACAGTCATTCTGGACGGACCATTACTCTGCCCCATTTTTTTTTCCTTTTTGTCTTTTTTCGTGTCCGGCAACGGACCGCAACCCTCAGTGT
>NW_007729814.1:93893-97315 GCF_000696425.1 Galeopterus variegatus | reverse complement strand
GGGAGCGCCGCCACGCTCCCAAGCGGCGCACTGTAGCAGTGCGCCACCAGGCCGGCCCCAACTCTGCCCCATTTTTACAGTGGAAGTCACACTGCCTACCTTCTGAAAGCTTTAAATACTTTAAGGTAAACACGATTCTCTCCCCTCCAGTGTCTACCAATACGTGACAGTTAATTACAATTTTATGTTGTAACAGGCTGTGTAGTTGAGTGGGTTTTTACGCAAAGTTTTGGCGGGAAAAGCAATGGACAAAGGCATCAATTACAAAGGTATACAAAGCCCTCTTCGTGCAACGGGAACTAACTTGTGAATCCTGATGGGCACTCAGTGAATAACCAGGAGGAATAATAAAAAAGATCATTGATCCCTCTTTCCTCTGCATTTTAAATCATCCATTATTGTTTCTTGGTTGACTGAACTTAGCGATCTTTCCTGTTAAGGAAATGCCCAGGCTGTCTTTTAGAAATTAAACCAAAAAAATTAACATTCCTCAGAGCTTTTAGTGTAATGCACTCCGTACTCAATAGCCCACAGATTTAACCTACTTGTGTGATGACAACGCCTTGGCTTTGAGTGTTCACTAAAAATAATATATTATAATCATTACCGTGCCAATATACTAAAAGCCATGTTGTATAATCTTGCTTCAGTTCTCTCTAGAATGTAATGACAAAATGGCATGATAACCTTGATGAAAATGTTATCCTGTTTTGCCATCGTAACCTCTAGTTCCTGATAAAACAGAAAAACATTCAGAATCACAGAAATAATTGCAGAGATTGAATAGCTGAGTAAGATAGTCAAAGGAAGGAGGAATTTTTTTCTACTCTTTTGTTTTCAGCCTGGAGGTTTGAATTGTTTTCTTAAGGCAAAATATTGGCTCCAACTAAATCAAATGTGTACCCAAATTATCACCAGCATTTAAAAACTCTGGCATCATCTCCATGGCTTTTTGTTACAATCACAAAACAGAAAGCTGAAGCCATTACAGCCTTGGATTTCAACAAGGTGAATTTGCAGAAACAATAGGGAATAATTTGCCTGATTGTTCATGGATTACCTTAAGAATGTGGTGGTATCCACAGAGCAGACAGTACTTGCAAAGTGCCACTTTAGTTTAAACCTTGGGAGTTTTCTTTGTGTCACTACAAAGCTGTATTTTTAGGATTGTACCCCCATCACGAGTCCCATAGGAGTACAGAACATTGGCGTCAAAGGGGTCGTGCAGGTCATTTACTGGTGAGAAAACTGAGGCTAGGTGATACCCAGCGAGAATCAGAACAGATCTCAGATCCGTTGTGGGAGCTCTTTCCAACACACAGTCCCTCCGTGTGATCCCCAAGTTTGCATGGTTCCCCCTCAAATCCCAGCACTCAGGTAGAGTTAGTGCAACTCACTTGGAGGTGAGTTAAGAGACCTCAGCCAGACTCATTCATTGGGACCCATCATTCTGCCCCCATCGAGAAGCAGAATGAGACTAAACAGAGGTGTGACGTGCAGGCTAAAGGTGAAAGTGAACCCAGGAACAGGCTTATGGCAGATGTGGAACCTCAGACCCAGGGGCCTGGGCATCCCAATCTGGGTTCAAAGGCTAGTTCTTTCATAGGTCAGGATTGCTTAATTTCACTGGATCTCATGGTGCTGAGCATCTCCATTTTCTACCTTGGAATTCTCCAGACACCGCAGACAGCAACAAAGAGCTCTAGTGTCACATGGATGTGAAGCTCAGAAGTGAGAGGGTGACCCCTCCCAGAGGCAACCTTGAATGCATGGGGAGTGGGATTGGGGCAGGATGAGTGTCCCTCACATCCCCTGGCAGACAATTCTGGGAGGTATCCTGGAGGTCTCAAGGAATCCTTGTAGACTTGACCTCATGGCCCACGAGCTCAGTGATATCCCTGGTGTTGGTTTTTCCTTTTTCCTTCCCTTTCTGTCCCCTGCTTACTGGGTTTCATCATTTCCCAAATAACCCACCTGCACACAAGTTCTTGTCTCACGCTTTGTTTTCAGGGAAATCCAAACTCAGACAACCATTTCCTATCTGGGTAATCCTGAGACTATTACTCAAATTCTACCACCGTCTCTGTCCTTCCATGGTGGCCTTATCACAGCACTTCATTTCATCAACCTCAATAACAAACAGAGAGAGGCTCTCTCAAAGAAAAGGATATTTATTCAGGAATAGGGCATTGCAATGGGAATGTGGATGCCAAAGTAAACAATGTGCATATTCAGGGAGGTATAAGAAGACAAAGGGTTTTAAAGGAAAAATAATGGCAGATTGCATAATGGCCTTTCCCAGCTCTATTTGTCAGGGGGTTTGACACAAGCCACTCCCTTTTGATTCTGGAAGCTTCCACAATTTACAGTGCTAACTCAGCCTGCAGAGACTGTTCCTTGATTTTAAAATGCTTGCCACTAGAGATCTGCACAGCTCACTCCCTCACATGTAATTTTCTCATCAAGTGATGCACACGTCCAAGGTTTTCATTCTGAGCACATTTTATAACACAACACATCCCCAACCTACCAAACTGTCTTACTGCTTACCCTCCACTTGTGAGAGAAAAATCACACTGACAAGTTGAGCAAACAAAAATTCATTTTATTCTAGTGCTTTTGCCAGCAACAGGGGAGAAAGTGCAGCCCAGGTCTGGATACTCAGCTCCACTGAAACAGAGGGCAGTGAATTGCTCAGGGCTGGGGTGCGGCATCTCAGGCCATATGTGTTTGCTAATTGGCTTTGCCCAAAGGAAAAGTAAACTTTCTCATATCCTTGGGGCAGGAGGTAGTTTTACAACTGGGAACAAGGCACCCAACCCAAGGAGGTTAGGCTCCTACCTTCCCATGGAGACTGAATGAGAGAAGCACTATTTTCCTTCTTGATTACATTTCAAAGGGATGGCTCCCAGGTCTTTGAGAAAGACAGTCCTGGGCTGCAAAACTGGCAAGAGGCTTTTACAAAGATTGGCATCCCAAAGGGGCAAACAAAGAATTTACAAATTAAACAAGGGTTTAAAAGTAAATGCTCTAAGGAAAGGGAGCATTGGGATGTCATTGAGGGGCCTGGAGTCAGGAAGAAGCCCGTCTGCAGTTGAACCCAGCTGAAGTCAGCATTGAGGCTGTCTCGGGGACATAATCACCACCTTATGTATCACGTCTCTATTTGTCTTGTTTCCTCTCTTCTCACTAGAATATGAACTCCAGGAGAAAGAAGATTTGCTCTGTTTCGCTTACTGCTCCATTGCCCACCTAGAAGACTGCTTAGCACATAGTATTTGCTCAATTAATAGTAAGTGCACAGAACATTCCAGAACGCTTCCAAGTTTACTCTTAGAAGTAAGTCATTTTGTTTTGGATTGTTTTCAGTGGGCTTACTAATGATGTCACACATTTTGTTCAATTTTTTGCTATAAAATTCC
>NW_007729814.1:92333-93536 GCF_000696425.1 Galeopterus variegatus | reverse complement strand
GTTTTCAGTGGGCTTACTAATGATGTCACACATTTTGTTCAATTTTTTGCTATAAAATTCCTTTTATTTTGAGATGATTCTGGGAATAATTTAAAATTTCTTTCCTGGGTCATGACTCACAGACCTTCATTATTTGTGTGTGTGTATATTTTATGCATATATATATATATATATATATATATGCATAAAATGTATGTATGTATATGTGTGCATATATACATGTACAATAATTCAATATTTACACTGTATATACAAAATATATTGGATAAATACTCTGGATATATATGCTCATATACATTGTATTATTTTCATACCTAAGCAATTCAACGGGAACTCAGTAAAATTTATTCACCGATTTTTATACTTATACACATTTTCTACCTTCTTTCAAACCTCTATCTCCTTCCCAAGTTGGCTTCTTACTATCTGAAAGACTCGTGAAACACTTTTCAAAATGTTTTTAAAACACTGGGTTAGAGACAGGAGGGTGCTTGGCTAAGGCCCCGTGCTGACCAGACCCGACCACTGCCCAACCCGAGAAGACCCCCACTGGCCGGGGAGGTGGTGCTGCAGGTGCAACTGGAGCATCAAGCAGAAAACTAACAAGTGGCCACTGATTAAGGACTATCAGGAGAAAGTAGAGTCTAAACTGAGATCTGTCTGCACCCTGGTCCTGGTCCGGGGATTGCTGGATATGCTGATTCAGAGAGGAAGGTCTTCAATCTGCAGATGAAGGGAGATCATTTCTGTACCTTGCTGAAGTTGCATGTGACAATGATCAAAAACATTATCCTAAATAATTCCCAAACAGCTCACCAAGATGCATTTGATATATACAAGAAAGATACATAACCCACCCACCCAATCTGTCTGGGGCTAGCTCTTTTCTGAATTTAACAGTGAAGTCCTTAATAACCAAGAGCTCAACTGCACACTGTCTAAAATGTGTCACAGAACTTGATCCACTGAATGAAGACTCATACAACGTCAGTGATCTCATCATGCAGGCCTTAGAGAGGACCCAATCTTATGGACATCAGACCATGCAGGAGAAGCATGTGATACAACAGAAGGGGCCGGAAACTAAATGTGTCCTTCCCTTCAAGAAACACATCTCCATCCCTTATTCCACCTGGATTTGCTATAGCAAAAAAAAAACCCAGTCATGTGTATGGAATCAACTGTGTATAGTCTTTTCATGCT
>NW_007729814.1:88544-91783 GCF_000696425.1 Galeopterus variegatus | reverse complement strand
TAACCCACCCACCCAATCTGTCTGGGGCTAGCTCTTTTCTGAATTTAACAGTGAAGTCCTTAATAACCAAGAGCTCAACTGCACACTGTCTAAAATGTGTCACAGAACTTGATCCACTGAATGAAGACTCATACAACGTCAGTGATCTCATCATGCAGGCCTTAGAGAGGACCCAATCTTATGGACATCAGACCATGCAGGAGAAGCATGTGATACAACAGAAGGGGCCGGAAACTAAATGTGTCCTTCCCTTCAAGAAACACATCTCCATCCCTTATTCCACCTGGATTTGCTATAGCAAAAAAAAAACCCAGTCATGTGTATGGAATCAACTGTGTATAGTCTTTTCATGCTTTCCCTTCAAGAAACACATCTCCATCCCTTATTCCACCTGGATTTGCTATAGCAAAAAAAAACCCAGTCATGTGTATGGAATCAACTGTGTATAGTCTTTTCATGCTGCAGCTTTGGGAAAACTCTGTGCCTTGATTGGTGTGTGTCTTAGTCTTCCCGGTTTGCAGTTAGTGCTATAGAAAAGTATTAATAGCTTCATTTCACATAAACATAAGTGAATTGCAAACACTTACATAGAAGACTAAAAATGTATCTGCTATTTAAGTAATCTGGACCACTTCTGTAAGTTACTCTGTTTTGTTTATTACTTTGAAGATATGGAAATACAGTTAATTACAATTAAAGAGTGTTCAACATAAGTTCTTAATTTATTTCCTCTCTTACTCTTTTTCAGGGGTTTCCTTTCAGTAAGCAACTCTTCCATGTTCTGAATATATTTCGTTTTCGTAGGAATCCAGAAATATCAGACTGAATGGGAATGCCTTTGGCAATTGAAATGTCAGGTATGGTAATGCATATATCCCTCTGATATATTGCAGAGGTCATAGGTATCCAGGACAACAGAAAGTTTCCTAATTCACTCTGTATTGCTGCTGTTTAAGTTAACAACTTACCTCCTACCTTAAAGTTCTGGTGTCCACTGTACTATGTAATAGCAGTAACACGTTGCTGTCAGAATACAAGCATTTTGACAGACTAAAGTGCATGCAATTTCCTAATACACCAGAAAGAGAAAAATAATTAAAGCTCACAAGTCCAAGTCCAAAGCTTGAGTTCTTTTCTATGCAGATCTGTGCCCAGGGGAGAGGGTGTCCAATTTGACTCATGATGGCTATTTAGAGAGATGAACCATTGCTGTGTGTTGCTAATCATTGACCATACTATAAAAAAAATAAAAAAAATAAAAAAAGTCTGGAGAAAATGTTAGGCCTTATGGAATAGCAGAGTAACATAAAACAAAATTACATTTTAGAAATCATTCCCTATTCTGTTGTAATTATTATATGCCCATATTTTGGGGAAAAGTGAATTTACTACTTTCTAGAGTTGATTGATATTTCCTCTTGATTTTATGTAACATGTAGGAGTAATGCCCATATTTCCACATTGTTATACGTTTTTCTAGCGATGCCTCGAAATGTATAAAATCAGACTGCATTTCTTATGCTAAATGTTTTACCATGACTCAATCTTATGGGCCATCTTGTCCTGAAGTGTAAGTGACACCTAGTTAAGAGTTGCATGGAATAAAATACACATTTTAATGCTTAAAAAACACTGGGTTGGACAAAATGAACACGTTTCTGCTCTGCACACCTACTCAGGGCCTTTTGTACACTAATATCTAATGTGCATTCATGGATTTCCAAAAGTGAAATATAACGCATTGCATTTCTCCACATACCTTTTTTTTAAACCAAATTCTCACAGGACATATTCAGTGACTGCACTCAAGAAACATAGCTACAGTGTCATATTTGTGCATGACTTGTTATTTACCATTTATAAAAATTAAAAATGGCTATTTTAGCATTTACTCCTAAGAAATCCAACTCTTCTATTTCTCTGTCTAGAAAAAAAAAAGGACCATTTATCAAGCCTTGGTTTTATATTTCTAAACTCTTATATTCTCTATGAAAAAAGAGTATGTTGCATCTGACAGTGAATAGGAGGACTTTGCATAAAATTTCTAATGTCTATATCAATTTAACACATTATTTTGAATATTTCTCTTCCAAAAAGTAATCAGTGATTTTTGTGAACATCTCCTAACTTTTTTATCAAACATTTTTTCCAGTTTTTCAAATATGGAAGAGAAATTCACTGAACTACAATTTCACAGATTCCCTCCTGTCATTTTGCCTGCTAAGGGGCCAATGGTGACTTTTGATTTGCCTCTGGCACAAATCTAATATCTGCTGCTTCTTTCAAGCTTCTCTCTCATCCTGCCGCACTCTGGAAATTGCAAACAGATTTCTAACCACTTCACTGCTACTCTCCTGTCCGGCTCACCTTCTGTTTGTCCTAAAAGTATCCATGTTTCTTGTGATCCCACCTGCTTTTCTCAGTTAGTCCATTTGCATTGCTTATAACAGAATACCTAAAACTAGGTAATCTGCAAAGAAACGAAATTTATTTCTTATGGTTTTGGAGGCTGATAAGTCCGCAATCCAGGGCGTGCATCTGGTGAGGACCTTCTTGGTGGAGTGACTCTTTACAGCAACTCAGGTTGTCATATGGCAAGAGTGGACTGAGCAAGAGACAGCTCACCTGCTCACCAGCTCTCCTTACAAAGCCATCACAACCTAGCCCATTACTCTATGAATGGGTCAATCCATTCACGCGGGTACAGTCTTCACGATCTAATCACCTCTTAAAGGCCCCACCCATCAAATACCGTAACCAGACTTTCCACCCTCTAAACATGTTACAATGGGAGTCATGTTTCCCATACATGAATTTTGGGAGGATAAATTTAACCCATAGTGGAGCTCCTATGAGTTTTCCCAGAATAATGGATTTATTATAGGAATCAGACATTACACAAAGGTAGAAAAAGATGTGGAAGTTAAAGCCTAGAAGTGGGAGCTGGGAAATTAGAGTAAGTCTCACTAATCAGTCCACTGGAAGCACTAGTATGACTTAATAATCAAGTTTTCAGGGGATGTATTCCAAGAGTCTTATGGACTGGTGTGTGTGTCCCCACCTCCAGTTCATATGTCAAGCCCTAATCTCCAATGTGAGGGCATGTGGAGGTAAGGCTTCGGGGAGATCGTGAGGGTGGAGACTTCATGATGAGATTAGTGCCCTTATGAGAAAAGAGAAGAGACTCTCTCTCTCTCTCTCTCTCTCTCTCTCTCTCTCTCTCTCTCTCTCTCTCTCTC
>NW_007729814.1:86153-87944 GCF_000696425.1 Galeopterus variegatus | reverse complement strand
CTCTCTCTCTCTCTCTCTCTCTCTCTCTCTCCCTCCCTCCCTCCCTCCCTCCCTCCCTCTCCCTCTTCCTCTCTCTCCGCACCCCCCCATGTGAGGATTCAGTAAGGAATCCATTTGCAAGCCAGGAAGCAGAATCTAATCAGCCAGCACCTTGATCTTGGACTTCCCAGCCTGCAGAACTGTGAGAGAAAAGGTCTGCTGTTTCTGTGGTTTCTGCATTTTGTCCTTTCTGGCTATCCAGGAGGGACAGGGAAGGGAAGCTCCTTGAGAGGTCTAGAGGAAGCTGCCACCTCTGTGTGGCCACTGTCTCTAGAGCCCACTGACATGTATCTGGGGGTGGCCAGGGGACTGCAGTTGGTGAGTAGGGCCACAGTCTTGGGGAAGCAGCTATGAGCATGGAGTACGGTGCTGGGATCTGCCAGCCCCTGCTGAACCTGCCCATCAATGTCCCTGCATATGTCTATCCTCCGAGAGAAGCGACTACATCTTCCCTTTCTTTCTGCCCCTCTGCTCCGGGAACCTACAGAGGAGGGGCTTCTAGGAAAAGTCATCCCCAGTCTTGGCCAAGGAGACCCAGCACAATCCCCCCCAGTCCCTTCCTTATTAACAGGGCATCCATGCACATGTCCTTTAACCATGTTTATCTTCCAAATAAAGACACCAGCCACATCAGCAACATCATTCTTCCACCTGACAGGACACATCTACCCTTCATATAACCAAACACAGGATAATCCCCTGGAAACATGCCCTTTGCCCATCCCTGGCTAATGTTTACTGCTCTTATCACCCCGCTGTGCTCCCCTGTATCTTAAACACTCAGACATGGGCTCAATCACTCTTAACACATCTCATGTTAGATAATAAGAAAACAGGAAGGAAGAAAAGAAAAAATGAATATATGCAAATATATTGATAGTATAAGAAGAAATAAATACTCATAACTTCTCCAGGGTCCCATCTGAGAGCTGGACATGGGATCAGGGTATTTGCAAAGTTGCTATTTTTTCTTCTATTCATTGAAATGCTCTCTGTGTTCTCAGCAAGCACTTCTGCTGTTGTGGTTCCTTGCCTGGTGGGGTGACCCAACCCTTCACTCCTGAGGGCCTGCGTCCTTTGTTAGCCTGGTTCCTGTGGACAGCGGGGTCCTCTGAGGCACCCCCACACTCTCTGGCATTTTAGAGACTCCTCCTGTCCCTGTGGTACCACCAATTCCCTTGTTCAGATTCCTTAAGGTCCTCTTTATCTTTAGAGATGCTTTCATTAACAAATCCTCTCCCAGGAATTTGCAAAGGGACACGAAAATCAACTACATTGTGTATGGTTAAATTTTTTTTAAGTAATTAATTTTTTAAAAAATCCTCTCCAGAAGTCTTAAGGAAGCCACTGAAATTCTCTGTGCCTACAAAATGCAACACATCTAAAGTGCAAAGTTTTAGGAAGAAAACCTGATGGAAACATTTCAACCTTGATCGCCTCTGAATTATTCATCCCTAATCCACATTTTGCTCCCTGGAAGAGATTGCCTGTGTCTTAGCAGCCAAAGCTGATGGAAGCTTGCTGCATGAAAAGTAATTTAAGAGCATATCGTGACTGGCAGAACAAAAATAAATAAATGCTGGATTATCCACTCTAGAGAATATAAATATTATTTTTCATATTATCTTCTCCACTGATTCCAGCCTTTAGCAGATACCTGTAAACCTGCTAGTATATTCGAATATATTTCAGGGATTTACTGATTGTCTCAAAGTTCTTATGACTAAAGCATATCAAAGACATGCATACATG
>NW_007729814.1:83634-85079 GCF_000696425.1 Galeopterus variegatus | reverse complement strand
CAGTTCCATTGTTTAATATGGCACCTGACCCAAAGTTGCACTCTCTCCTTAGCAATATCCTTCTTATGGTTGTGATCACTATTTTACAGAACTGAAGTCAGCGTAGCAGTGTTGATGACAGGACACCGGGTCATCTCGAATATTTCTCTTTCTTCATTGGGAAATTATTTTATTATTGTTTTAGCTCTGGTTCCCCCCAGGGAGATGGAGTCCTTGGAGAGTCAGGTATAGGAGCTTTCTTGGGATGGGCTCCCAGGATTGGCCTGGGAGGGATAGATTGGGCAGGGGAGGAGGTTGAACTGGGATGCAGGGCTCCACAAAGGCCTCAGTAGATGAGGGGGACAGGGGGCTCACAGGACCAGGCTTTTGGATGCAGGCTGCTCCGGGGAGGGTTCTCCCTGGAGAGGTAGCTCCCTTCAGCCAAAGCCATGCCCAGAGCAGGACTTTGCAGAGAGCCCTCTGCTGGGGAAGGGGCAGAAAAGTTAAGGCCACTCCACCCCCCATTTCATTTTCTATCTGAATCTTCCAAATAATTTTCTCCACCGTACTTCATCCTGTGTGGTCAGAGATTGCAAGTCTCCACTGTTGTGTTTTTAATTCTACTCAATAAACCGAGATCTGTTTTTCTGTTTTTTGACTTCTGAGCTGTACACAGGCATGTTCTCTAATAGGGTGAGCATGCTCTTTAGGCATAGCAAGTGACAAATGTTAAACAAAGTTGTCAGTGGATTGGAAAATGTGGCAGCACCTGTAGAAGATTAATCGGCAAGCCACAAAACCCACTTCTCCTGAAGGAACGGCTCAAACTTCAGCTCACATGTCTCCTTTGTATGCTTCCCTTTCCCCCACCCTTAATGACTGAAAGAGGATTATTTGCAGTTTATTTTATGTGAAGGATGACAGGCAGGCAAGGACAAGGGAGCAAAGACAATGAATATTGATGACCTTCTTATTAACCGTTCGGTAATCTGTGAAAGTTCGCAGGGCATGTCAAGCGTCTTTTCCTTCATCTTGTTCTGCGGTCAGAGAATCCATCCATGTGTTACTGGAAAACTTCCTTCCTTTTTCTTCCCATCTTCTCTCCTTCCCTCTTCCCTTCTCCCTTCTGTTCTGTCTTTTGACCTCAGATACAAACGCTGGAATAAACCAAACTCCTCAATTCATTGCAGACAATCGTGGCTTACTCTTGCCAGACATACTTCTTGTCTTAGAAGTGTTTTTTGTTTGCTCATTTATTTTTAATTCATGCATATATCCCAAACCTTCCCAGACAGAGGTAACTGCCTAAAATGTTTAAGATGTGCAATTAAATGTGTGACATATGTTAACACTGTGTGTGTTTGACTTGTGCAAATTTTATATCTCATATTCCATTTCTCTTATTTATTTCTCACTCAGAACCATGTCCCGAGATCTAGTCTCCTTTCCCTGCTACCACACACAAT
>NW_007729814.1:80929-82141 GCF_000696425.1 Galeopterus variegatus | reverse complement strand
GTCATGAAAAAAGACAAAAAGGAAAAAAAAAAAAAAGGGATCTCATTGTACAAAAGACTGATATTTTAAGAGAAAGCAAGATTTAATTCCTTTCTTAAAAAAAAGTAACTCTTTTATTTTTGCTGAAAGTGGGGGATTTTAAACCTTAAACGTGAATATAATTTTCCAAATTCAATTCTCTTTTTGCTATGGTCTGAATGATTCTCCCAAAATTTATGTGCTAGAAACTTAATTCCCAATGCAACAAAATTAGGAAGTGGAGCCTTTTGGGAGGTGTTTAGGTTCTGAGGTCTCTGCCTTCATGAATGGATTAATGCCACTATAGAAAGGGCTGCAGGAGTGGGTTCTCTCTCTTCTATCTTCTGCCATGTCAAGGCACAGCATTTCTCCTCACTGGAAGACACAGCGACAAGGCACCATCTTGGAATCAGAGACTGAACCTACCAGTGCCTTGATGTTGGACTTCCCAGCCTCCAGAACTGTGAGAAATAAATTTATTTTCTTTGTAAATTACTCAGTAATTGTATCCTGTTGTAGCAGCACAAAACAGACTAAGACATCTTGCCTTAGAAGTATTTTTTGTTTGCTCATATATTTTTAATTCATGCATATATCCCAAACCTTCCCAGACAGAGGTAACTGCCTAAGATGTTTAAGATGTGCAATTAAATGTGTGACATATGTCAATAGTATGTGTGTTTGACTTATGCAAATTTTATATCTTTCATCTGGTTGAACCAACAGCAATGCCTTTAACCACAAACAGAAACTTCTTTCAACTTCCTTCATATATCAAGCAAAATGCCTTCTCTGTTCATTCAGGGAGACTCTCTTCTCTCTCTCTCTCTCTCTCTCTCTCTCTCTCTCTCTGTGTGTGTGTGTGTGTGTGTGTGTTCTGCTTTCATAATAGCTTGTCTTGTATTTTCCTTTTGGTTCTTGTTATGTTTTGCATATTTGTGTCCTCCCAAAATTCACACGTTGAAACCTCGTCATCAACGTGATGTTGTTAGGAAGTGGGGCTTTGGGGAGGTGATTAGCTCCCAAAAAAGTATGTTTTGCCATTTGGTGATATGCTAACGGTCTACATGCGCAGCCACCTGTTTTTCTATTTGTTTGTTTTTGTTTTGTGATAATAAGCAATATCACATTTATTACATATTTGTAAAAGCTTTCAAGAACCAGGTGCCATGCAAAACTGAAAAATGATCACAC
>NW_007729814.1:77395-79128 GCF_000696425.1 Galeopterus variegatus | reverse complement strand
TATATATATATATATATATACTATATAATATAAAATTTAAAATATATAATCGTATACTTTTGCATTGTAAATTCAGTAATGCTACTTTATCTAGGAGAAGCACAATAAGCACTTAACATTCTTACAGTTTTTCTTCTGGTATGGACCACATAGTTCTCATGCTGGGAATTTATTTGAGTTGGATATTTTGTAGAGATACAATAAAAGACCTACATAAGCATATACTGAGCACTGGTTTCTGACAAAGAATAAATTGATGCACATAAGGCCTGGTGCACTTTTTCTTCTAACCAACATCACGCTCTGAACTAGAGAAAAATCTCCATTACAGTTAATGCATTCTGACATTAAAGGGGAAATTTTTTTTTTCTTAAATGATGTATTATCACATATAAAAACAGAACAAGGGCTGAGCCCATGGCTCACTCAGGAGAGTGCAGCGCTGGGAGAGCAGCAACGCTCCCGCCGCAGGTTCGGTGGGCGACACCATACCAAGGGTTGCGATCCCCTTACCGGTCACGAAAAAGACAGAAAAAAAAACAGAACAAGCCTTCCAAGTTGAGGTAATGTAGTAAAACATTCCATGGACCTTGAGTAGATAAATTTCTCATTGCACAAAGAGTTAAGTCTGGGAGAAAACAACTCTGGAAATAATTTTTGTTCATGGT
This sequence comes from Galeopterus variegatus, assembly GCF_000696425.1. Taxonomy (NCBI): domain Eukaryota; kingdom Metazoa; phylum Chordata; class Mammalia; order Dermoptera; family Cynocephalidae; genus Galeopterus; species Galeopterus variegatus. The sequence continues at coordinate 78,460 of NW_007729814.1, read as the reverse complement.
AAGGAGCATAAATTAAAACATTTAATTTAGGGGCTGGCCCAGTGGCGCACTNGCATAAATAACCAGCATGAATAATCATGACTTAATAGTCCAATGTGTCCATATATTCTCAGCTTGCATGCACACAGTAGTCTTTCTAATCTGAAAGGAGCCCAAAATACAGAAGAAGGAACTATTTATTATCTCACATGATATGCAATGTAAGTAATGCCTTAGATTCAAATCTAAAAATACCTGCAGCTAAAATGCATTTTATAATCTGGTGATGCTCATTTACAGCACAACACACAGCCTAAATTGGGATCTCATTGTACAAAAGCCTGATATTTCAAAAGAAAGCTAGATTTAGTTCTTTTTTAAAGTGATAATTCTTTTACATTTGGCTTTTCTTGGGAGGGATTAGTGCCCTTAAAAGAAGCCTACGAGAGATTCCTGGGCCCTTCCGCCACTGGAAGACACAGCAAGACGGTGCTTTCTATGAACCCAGGAATAGTTCTTCCCCAGGCAGCTAGTCAGCGGGTACCCTGATTTGGATCTTCCAGCTTCCAGGACTGTGGGAAATAATTTCTGTTGCTTATAAGCTACCCAGTTTATGGTATTCTGTTACAGCAGCCCACACCTACAGAGAGAGTTCTAAATCACTCCTTCCTATCTCAGCAACACCTTCACTTACAAAAGTACTAGACATCTGGGTCTAGGTAGGTACTTCACCTTTTCCTTAAACCTCTTCCTCCTCCCATAGAAAGCCACCAAAGCGCTTATTCATTCAGCATAAGCTGTGCTCCCGCTAGGCATGCCACCACCAATTGCACTGGGCTGAATGCAGGAGCTGAGTATTTGGAGCTCAGCCATTTTTTCCCTGTCTACTAAAACGATGGGCTTATATGAGACGCATGCCAAGGGATAGCCTAACTCAAAAATTCTATAATTTTATACATTTTTATATAATGAATGCCTCTCTCTATGAAGTCATTAGTTCGGTTGCAAAAGTATAATAGCATAATAGTATAATAGTATTCTTTTGAAACCGAATTTTGTATATATATATATATATATATATATATA
>NW_007729814.1:65551-76101 GCF_000696425.1 Galeopterus variegatus | reverse complement strand
ACTGAGGGTTGCGATCTGTTGCCGGTCACAAAAAAAGACAAAAAGGGAAAAAAAAAAAAAAGCATTTAATTTAATGGCTTAAATTGTAATCAAATAATGAAAGGTGACTTGGTTAAGATGAAAGTCCAGGGGACTATTTACAATTGGGCATTTTCTCCCTGAATAGTGTTGGTAAGACTGGAATAAAGTGTTCATTACGATTTTAATAACAAAGGCATATTTCAGTTTACACTCCCAATATCACAGCTAAGAAAGTAGGACAGAGATAAGTCAGTTTCCATATTATCTAGAACCCTGCAGCATTCTGATGCAATTCAAAAAACACTTATTTAAAGCCTACTAGGTTGCAAACATATCGTTAATTTAGCAAAGACTTTAAAGACTGCCATGTAGACTACTTTGTGCTAAATGCTTTGGAGAAATGAAAAACAAAAGCACTTTTTGTTTCTCCAGAATTTTTTCAACCATTTTGTGGGAGGAAGTAAGAAAATAAAAAGTTTGGTGACAAAATATACTCAAACATTAGAAGAAGAAACTACATAAATTATTAAATGCCAACCTAAAAATATAGACGAATCTTAATGCTAATTATCCAACACACATAAACATTCATATATATATGCATATTTTTTCAGAATGTTAGCACCACATCTTTTAAATATATTAGAAATTTGTCTTAAATAGTAACAGAATGAGCAGGAAATTTTTCATAGCATTAAGTATATGGAACTCATTGGATTAATGGCAGAGTTTTACAAATGATATGGATCTATTTCCTTCCTTTCCTGACCAATTTTTTCCATTAATTATCCTTCCAGCTCATTTTTTTTTTTTTATGCTTCCATCTTACTTATTTGGTTTTGAAAAGTTCTCAGAAGGAAGTAGAAGGGAACAAAGACTTGTTTTATAATGTCCCAGTAAAAACGAAGCCTGTAAAACAGGGCAGTAGCTAATCACCCATGCCACCCCCACAGGAAAGAACAGGGCACCCCAACATTTATTCCAGAAGAGCTGGGATCATGGGTGTGCCTGTGAGACACAGTAAATCCAGGCAACCAGCCACATGGCCAACTGGCCTCTGGAATTATCTGCTAATATTGTATGCACCCACTTCTATTCTAGAATTACTGGAATTATTACAGTTTATTATTTCTAATAATAATTTTCAAATAATTATTATTTCTAAATGAAGTGTTAGGAGCTCAAGCTCACGTTTGGATAATTAAAACAAAAATAAAAAACTGACTAGTTTTTAATATCTTTCCTTTATTCGTCCAGTATATCTCTAATACTAAAATTAAATCCCATTTTGCGAATCACAGGAAATGATCAGATGGTTTCACAGAAATGAAAAAAAACAGTACACAAATTCGATTTTTGTTCTCTGTACAGAAGATTCTACTGGATAAAAAATCTTAAGGGTTAAATGCATTTTGCTAATAATCTAACATTTCTCGTGATAAAGCCATTGAATTTTGTATTACCAAACTAATGTTGTTATCATAAAGTTCATATTGTTGAAAAGAATTTCCCAGAAAAGACTAACTCATAAACAATTCCTTATTAATATAGACCAATATTCAGTGGTTGCTAAATGGCATGATGAGATTTCTCCATTTTATAAGGCTGTTGGTCAAAATCATATACATAATAGTAGGTTTATATAGGAAGGGGACATGCATAATTCAACAAGTAATCTTAAGGTTTAAAATTTTAAATATAGAGATCAGAAAGAAAGTAAAACAACTGTACAAAAAAAGTGAGTAAAACATTTTTCTTTGTTTAAAGAAATTGTCACTTCACTGTATGGTTTTGGTTAGTTATTATCTTTTCCATTTGAATAGAGATTTATCTTTCAAATTGTTTTTACAACAAGCTTACTGAGCAAAGGGCACCTGGGTGTCTCATTCACTATTACGAGATTCCTGAGCAGGGACTCTCATGAGGACATTACAGGGTATTATAGGCTTCTGTGTTCACCTTTGTTTTCAATGTCACCTGTACTTGCTAAATATATGCAGAGGTTATAGCTTCTGTTCTTATTGTATTGGTTTTGTAATTCTCCACACACAGGACTCTGTATGATCATGAAACCTGGAGAGAAGATGCATCCCAGATGAGCCTATAGGGCCAAGGGAAGACTTCCCCCTTGAACTCCCTGAGAGTTCTCTGAAAAGTCAACTAATAAACAGAGATTAATATGGAGAAAAGGCATAATAAACTGTATTATTTTAACATGCTTGGATGGGAAAATGCATGGGCGAATCATAAGAGAGTAATGTCCCCATTTCCAGTGGGGTACAGATGCTTATATAACCCTCTTCATGGAGAGAGGGAACATAGGGATGTAGAAGTCAATGATTTCTAGAAGACTCCATGGACTGGAGAACAGGCCTGGGAAATATTCTACAACATAATTTGCCCAGGGCTGTTGACAGATTCCAATCTTCCTTCCTGTGATATGAGTCAAGTTAATGAAAACTCAGGGAAAGGACTTCAGGCAGATGAAAAAATAGCTTCATTCTGTGCTTTGGAGAGTGAGAGAGGATAGAGAGACAGGAAGGGGCAAGGGAGATCAGAGAGACCTTGAGGCTGCTTCTTTATTCCAGCATGGCAAAGCACCATATTCTGCAGTAACAGCTTTCTGCACCCCAGCAAGCCTTACTTGGGTCTCACGTGCCCTTCCAGGAGCAACAGGTTATGGGAGAACTTGACAGGTGGCCCTGCATGTGTCTGGGAAGTAGGGATGTGAGGACCTCTCCAAAGCTGCAGATCTACAGCTGTCACAAGCTTCCTGCTTCCATTGTCTATCACCTGTGTTTAAATAGCTTCTAGAACATGTTGCCAAAGGAAAAGCAAAATGCATTGTCACAGAGATTGGCTGAGTACTCCTTGTATCAGTTTCCCAGGACTGCTGTAACAAATTACCACAAACTAGGTGGCTTACAACAACAGAAAGGTACTGTCTTCTCTGGAGGTTAAAAGTCTGAAACCAAGAGATGTTGGCAAAGCCATGCTCCCTCGAAACCTGTAGGGGAGAATCTTTCCTTGCCTTCTCTAGCTCCTGATGCTTGCTAGAAATCCTTGACTGATCCTGTAGATGCATTGCTCTAAACTCTGTCATCACAAAGCCATCTTCTCTCTGTGTGTCCCTCCTCTTCTTAGAAGGACACTAGTGACATTAGATTAAGGGCTCATCCTACTCCAGTTTCATCTCATTTTAACTAATTACACCTGCAACAACTCTATATCCTAATAAGGTCATATTACAAGGTACTGAGGATCAGAATTTCCATATATCTTTTGGGGGGACACGGCAAAAAGGAACCTGCTTCAGCATAATCAATCTTAAACCCTCCGTGACTTAAGACTGTCTGTATCCACTTCCTAAGTTTTAAAGGAGGTCTTCCTAGCACTAATGAAGTCATCTGGCTTTTCCACACGAGATTACACCAACACAAAATATAATTAACTGCAGTCAAATATTTCCAGTAGAGCTTCCCTGATTATAGGGGGCAAAAAATGTACTCTTAGCCAATACCATATTTCTGGTCACTCATTTTTTCATATAACTCACCTTGTTCCCTAATGTAACCCCTTTCTACCAATACCAGCTTTATTCATACATGTAAGTGGAGACCAAAGCAGAGGGGCCTTTATCAAAAACCAGGAAAACACCAATCTCTGCCAGTTGGAAATTTTCTTCCCGAGTGCTACATCATCCGATTTATTAAACACTGGATTAGGATCATACTGAGTAGGACATTGCAGGCATCTGTCTATTTCATCCCATTATCACCCCAAACTGAAGGTGGGATTGGTAGATTGATCTAGAAAGCCCTCAAAAATCCAAGGTCTCTTAAACCGTGTAAATAAACATCACTCCTCCTTTAATGGTTATCTTGGAGATAATTTCATCTGCAAGACTCCATATTTTCATCAGCTGGAGTCAGATGGAGGCCCCAGGACTGTTCCTGCCTTTGGGAACATCTCTCTCCATCCCATTGACACTTGCAACCTCTTCACCATTTTATTTTATTTTATTTTTATTTTTATTATGTTTTTTCTTTTTTTTTTTTGGCCTTGAGTTTATTGAGACTAACCTCCTAATGCCATTTTTGTCTGCCTAGATCAATTATCATAGAAAGGATCAGCTTCCGTGGACATGTCTCTTCCAAAACCAATGAAAGAACAAAACAATTAAAATCAAACCTTTCAGAAATCTTAAAATTAAACAAAGCCACGGAACAAACTGAAAAGCATCTATGCAAGAGAAACCACTGAACCTTAGTAAGACAGTGGGGTCTGGTGACATTTAACATGTGTCTTTTCCCATTACCCCTCTCTCCCCAGCTCAGTGGCATAGTAGCCTCATGAAAAGCCAACAGTCTCACAACCAACCAAAAAGACTGACCACTTCTGGAGCTAAAAAAAAAAAAAGCAGCATTTCCACAGCATAGACAATATTTTGTCCAAACTTCGACCTACCTAGAAAACCTCTATTCCCTGGGTGTTGTGGCTGTTTGTCCTAACTCAGAGCCCAGCTCAGCAGACATAAAAAGGCCCTACTCCCAGGGCATTTCCAAAACAACAGCAATCTACCAACCATAACAGTGCAGCTGCCTTAAGCTGTGATGTCAGTTGGTGCAAACAAGAGCCTGGCCATGAGTTTTAAAGGAGCTCCTAGAAAACAAGGGAATTTTTAAAAGCCCCAACATATTTCTGGGGATCTAAAAGGATGTTTGCATGTTCAAGGCTGTGTGCATGTCTGGAAAAGACTTGGGAACGGAAAAGCCTACAACCACCCCTCGTTGACCTTGAAGTCCTGAGAAAGCAGGAATTGAGAGCTAAAATTATCTGTAAACTACCTGAAATTTGAACGTTTGCCTTCTCACACACAATGCCTTGGAAAAGGGTGTAAGACAAACAGTCAAGATATTTAAGAAAATCTTCTAACCAATCATCGGCTGACCACTAAATCATACTGACTCAGAAGTTACTCCAAAGGAAGTCAGGCATAAAAAAAAATACAGGAACTTAAAAAAAAAAAAAAATCTAACAGGAACTCACATTGCACATTGCAGGGAATTCAAAATTAGTTTGGGAAAGTCTATAACCAAATAAGTAGCAACAACAAAAATAAGAACAATAAACACCCACCAACAAAAATAAACTCTGGCAGGGTGGGGTAAGCTGACACTAGAATTCTTACAATATGTTATCTAAAATGTCCACGTTTAGAAAAAAAATTATGAGACGTGCACAGAACCTCTGGAGTTGAAAATTACAGTAATTAAAATAAATTAGTGATTACCAGGGGCTGGGGGTGAAATGGGGTGGAAAGGAATAGGGATGACTGTTAATGAGTATGGAGTTTCTTTGGGTGGTGATGAAAATGTTCTAAAATTTTATTGTGGTGATGGTTGCACAACTCTGTGACCATACTGAAAACCAACAGATTGTACACTTTAAATTTGTAAATTTTATGGTATATGAATTCTATCTCATAGGCTGTTTAAAAAAAAAAAGGGAAAAAAATCACTAGGGAGGTTAAATAAAAAAATTGATCTGGCAGAAAAAAGAACCAGCAAACCTGAGGCTAGGCCAAAGACATAATTAAGTCTGAGGACTAGAAAGAAAAAAAATTAAAAAAATAATAAACAGAGATGAAATGGATAAATTTCTGGAAGACACAAAATACTGAAACTGACTCAAGAAGAAATATGTAATTGGAATAGATTTATAAGTAAAGAGATTATGTTAATAATTTTTAAAATTTTGAGAAAGAAATTCACCAGATGACTCCACTGGTGAATTCTCCAGAACATTTAAAGAATTAATGACAGCCCTTCACAAACTCCACAAAAAATGGAAGAGGAGGGAATACTTCTTAACTAATTCTATGAGGCTGGTATCATCCTAATTTCAAAACAAAACAAAGACATCACAACAAATAAAAACTATAGACCAAGTTTCCTTATAAATGTAGCCTCAAAATTCCTCAACAAATTACTATCAAACTGAATCCAGCAACATATAAAAAGATTTATACACTATTACTGATAACAAAAAAAATCTGCGCTGACCAGGTCAGCTAAATTATAGTGCCTTGTGAGATCTGGGATAAGTCAGCAATCACACTGACCTGTCCCAGAAAACATTATCATAAGACCATGATTACTTAGAAGCAGATATAATGGCCAGAAATCTATAAAATAACCTAAGATGCTTCTTGTGACCCTTACTCTAGATCTCTGCATGTAGGATGTAACCTAACAATCCCAAATCTGTACGTCATGTTCTACCAACAGAAAACCTGATGAAGTAATTAGGTGGGGTTGTTGTTCTCTCTCTTTTCTTTGATCCTTCCCCCTTCTTGTGATTACAAAATACTAAGCTCTGCTGGCTCTCATCAGAGCAGATTTCTCAGGGTGACCTGACCTATGCATTTCCTGGTTGCAGTTGTCATATTGACTCAATAAATCCTATGCTTTGAGTTCAGTTTCTTTTATATTCAGCCTCAGTTTCTTTTAAGTCAATAATAACTAACTGGAATTATCCCAGAAATGTGAGGTTGGTTTTAATATTTAAGAAGCCATAAATGTAATTTTTCATATTAGTAAAATAAAGGACAAAAACTTTTCACAGGATCATCTCAACAGAAGCAGAAAAAGCCTTAGACAAAATTCAATGCACTTTCATGACAGAAACAGTCCACAAATTAGAAATAAAGGGAAATTTCCTCAATCTAATAAAATGCATCTACCAAAATAACCCACAGCTAACCTTTTGCTTTATGGTGAAAGATTGAATGCCTGTCTCCAAAGATAAGAAAGAAGGCAAGGATATCCACTATAACCACTTCTATTCAACATTGCATTTGAAGTTCTAGCCAAATACTTAAGACAGGAAAAAGTAAACAAATGAAAGTCATGTGATTGGAAAGGAAGAGGTAAAACTATGTTTGTTTGCAAAAGATGTGACCTTGTATACAGAAAATCCTAAAAGTCCATGAAAAAAAATATTAGAACTAATAAATGAGTGCAGCAATGTGGCAGGATACAAGATAAATATAAAAAAATAAATTGTACTTCTAAACTTTAGCAACAATCTGAACATTAAATCTGAACAATCTGAAAATTAAATTAAGAAAATTCAATTTACAGTAGCATCAAAAAGAATAAAATACTTAGGAATATTTTTTTTAAAGTGCAAGACTTGTACACTGAAAATACAAAACATTGGTGAAAGTAATAAAGGATTATCTAATAAATTGAAAGACATCCCATATTTATGGGATAATATTGATATGATAGCAATAGTCCTGGTTATGAGTTGAATTTTTACTTCTCAAAGGACCTGATGGGCAGGCCATTTAGCTCTATCAAGGTCAAGGGTTCTGTTCCCCATACTAGCCAGTTGCCAAAAAAAAGAAAAAAAAAAAAAACATTAAGCAAAAGACATGCTAGAGTCATAGCCACTGATCCCTGTAAATATGACCTAATACAGTCTTCAAGTTGTTCTACAGTTTCAAAGCAATCGTTATCAAAATCCAGGATGCCTTTTTTTCTCTTGCAGACATATACAAGTAATCCTAAAATTCATATGGAATTCAATGGGAACCAGAAGAGCCAAAACAATCAAAAAAGAACAAAGTTGGAGGACTCACACTTTCTGACCTCAAACTTTGCTACAAGAATACAGTAATCAAAACAGAATGGTAACAGTATAAGAATAGACATATAAAACAATGAATAGAAACAAGAGCCATAAATAAATTTTTCCATTTATGGTCAAGTTATTTTAAACAAAGTTGGTCAGGCAGACAATCCACTGAGGAAAGAATAGTCTTTTCAACAAACAACACTAGGTCGACTAAGTATCCACATGGAAAAGAATTAATTTGAGTTTCTACCTCATACCACACCCCAAAATTAGGACAGGTGGATCACAGACCTAAGTGTAGAGAATAAAACTGCAAAACTCACAGAAGAAAACATTGGAGTAAATCATCATTACCTTAAGGTAGGCAATGGTTTCTGAGGTAAGACAAAAGAGCAAAAGAAAAAAAATGAATTGGACATTAACAAAAGTAAAACCTTTTGTGCTGCGTAGAACACAATCCAGAAAGTGAAAAGAAAAAGCACAGAATGCAAGAAAATATTTGCAAATTATACATCTGATAAGGTTCCTGTATCCAGAATATATAAAAAACTTTTACAACTCAATAATAAAAAGACATATAACCCAATTTAAAAATGGGCAAAGGATTTGAATAGACATTTCTCCGAAGAAGATAAACAAATGGCCAGCAAGCACATTGAAAGATGCTAAACATCATTAAATAGAGAAATGCAAATCAAAACCACAATAAGATACCATTTCACACCCACCAAGATGGCTAGAATTAAAAAGATAATAACAAATATTGACAAAGATAGAAATCAAAGCCCTCAAACATTGTTTGTGGGATTGTAAAACGATGCAGCTGCTTTAGAAAATAATTGTACAGTTCCTCAAAATGTTAAGCACTGTTACTGTACCCAGTTCAAGCAATTTCAGAGCTGATCCAGGATACTGATATAACCACAGATGGCAGTCGTACATACAAGTTCTATATAGGTGGTGCTTTGGCAGGTTTGCTCTGAGGGAGGTCCCTCCCAGCCCGAGACCTTCCAAAGGCAAAGGGCTGAGGCTACCACCCAGAAGGAGGGGAGAGTAAGGGATCTCCAAGGGCAGAGGGAGGTCAACAGGAAGCTGTGGGTCTAGATAATGTCATTCACCTGCACAGCAGGGAATCCCTGCATCTGAGAACTCTGCAGACAGCTGCATCCTAGAGGCCTTTCTAGCTCCAAAGTTTATCGTACCAATGGCTGATGGCTATCAGATGGTAGACACAGTTTTGTAGAGAATGCAAAGCAGGTAGCTTCTAAATGACTAAGAGTCTGCTTATTGGGGCTATATTTAAAACAACTGAATGTATAAGAATTTAATTTTGGCAATGTGGGCTTTTGATGGGTGCCAGCCTGTTGAGATGATTTAAACAACGTAGGGTCAGTATACAGAGTCCGTCTTTTGCTCATTTTTATAACATCCAACATATGCCCCATTAATTCCACTACTAGACATATACCCATGAAAAATGAAAACAGATGTCCTCAGAAAAAAATGTGTACATAAATGTTTATTGCAGCTTTATTCCTAACAGTCAAAAAGTGAAAACAACCCAAATATCCATCAACTTATGAATGGATAAACAAAATGTGGCATATCCATCCCACAGAATACTATTCAGCAGCCACGAAAATAACACTGACTCATGCTACAACACAGATGACCCGTGTAAGCATCATGCTTAGCGAGAACAGCCAGTCACAAAAAAACACGTATTGCATGATTTCATCTACATGAGTTTCTCAAAACGGGCAAATCTATAGAGTCAGAAAGTAGATTATTGCCCTTCTGAGGCTGGCAAGAAGAAATAAGAATAAGGAATGACTGCTAATGAGTACTGGGTCTCTTCTTGCATCATTAAAATCTTCTAAAATTAGATTACATTACTGTTTGCACGGCTCTTTGAATATATTACAAACCCATTGATCTATATATTTTAAATGGATCAGTGTTATGCTATGTGATTTATATCTCAATAAAGCTATGAAAAATTGCCATAGAAAGCCCAGAACTCCAAATTCATAATTCATTTCTTACACTTTACTTACCTTTTGACTCAACACATGCCTTGTTTTACCTACACCCCACTTACCCCACACCCCACTCCTTCCCCTCACTTGAGGCTCCTCCCTTGTGCCCTCTGGAAGGCAAGGCCAGTATTCAATGGAAACTCTATTCTCATCCTTTCCCTCAACGTTCACTTCATGTTCCTGCTGAAACTAAAACCTGGTTTTCAGTGAGCCACTGCAACTCCAAATGGGTGTTATTTTATCTGACTGATGTTTCATACTTCAGGACTTGGAGCTGTCCTATGATATCAATTGTCTTAAGTACGTGAATAATGAATTTTTTGAACATGCATTATTGAATGACTATTTCAACACATAGGGCTGCCACGAACAGTCCTTACAAATAAAATTAGACAAGGACTAATGAAATTTGTGATGTGGGACTGGAATTAGAGGTATCAGCGTGAAGAGAGACAGGATGTTTTTATAGCATCAAAGTATCTCCCTCAAACAGTCCTTACAAATAAAATTAGACAAGGACTAATGAAATTTGTGATGTGGGACTGGAATTAAAGGTATCAGCGTGAAGAGAGACAGGATGTTTTTATAGCATCAAAGTATCTCCCTCAAGGATACCTGCACTCCCATGTTCATCGCAGCTCTTGGCTATTTACAGTAGCCAAGATATGGAACCAACTTAAATGTTCATCAAGAAATGACTAGATAAGAAAATGTAGTATATATATACATACATACATACATACATATACACACACAATGGAATACTACTCAGCCATAAAAAAAGAAAAATTCTGCCATTTGCAGCAACATGGATGAGCTTGGAGAAAATTATGTTAAGTGAAATAA
>NW_007729814.1:62612-65029 GCF_000696425.1 Galeopterus variegatus | reverse complement strand
CCAGGCACAGAAAGAGAAATACTGCATTTCCTCACTCATTAAGTGGGAGCTAAGAAGCAAAGAAAGAAAGAAAGACCATAATAAAATATTGAACTTTCAGAAGGAGAGGACAGATTTATAGTTAATATAGGTGAGAAAGGGGAGGGGAGGGGGGAATAGGGAGTAACTGGGTAAGGGACACAAAAAACAATGATGATTTGTAATGATGAACATGCTAATAATATTTATTTGACCATGACGTACTATATACAAATACTGATATTCAGCTCTGTACACCATAAATATGTATAAATAAAAATAATATTATTTTTAAAGTATCTCCCTCAAGATACTTATAAATTACAAAGGGAAAAGAGAAATTTTACAATAAAGAAATCCAACAGACACACCTTCACCAAGTGATCGAGGTTAATGTTACCAGCAATAAGACATATGGACACCATGTACCCCTGATATGACGTGCTTAGAGTAGTACAGCACTTCTGTGACATTCCTGGCAAAAATGCCCGAGCTCCATCTGATCATGAGAAAACACCAGACAAACCCAAGTTGAGAGACATTCTACAAAACAACTAATCAATTCTCCTCAAAATTGTCAAGATTGCAATAGATGAGGAGAGACTAAGGAACTGTCATAGACTGGTGGAGGCTCATGACAAGTGACAGCTAAATGCTGTGTGACACCCTGCATTGGATCCTGGAACAGGAAAGGGCATTAGTGGAAAAGCTGGTGAAATTTAAATAAAGTCTAGAGTTGTGTTCACACTACTGTACCAATGTTAATTTCCCTGTTTTGATCATCGCGCTGTGGTGACATAAGATATTAATATTTAGGGGAAGTTTGGTGAAGAATTAACGAAAACCTTTCTGCAGATCAATATTTATGTTAAAATAAGAAATATTTATTTTGAAACTTGTTTCCTTGGATATCTGTGGGCTGGTTAATGAGTCAGTTTTCAAAGCTAGTCTTCTCTTTTACAGTCTGATTGATATCCGGGCTCAGGAGATTTTGAGATCCAACTCAGGGCCTGGAGGGTTCCTGAAATTCTCTGGGGGAGAAAGGGTGGAAGCACGTAGCAGCTAAAGAAAGGACAAGCATGAGATGCGCCGGTATCACCTGCCAATGGTATCTGTAATTTGCACGAGCTAAAAGGACACACTTTATCCCAATTAATTCACTGCACTCCTGGAACCTGAAAGTGCATCATTAACTATCAATGTTTTAGCTACAAGAGCTAGACAGATGGTCTCCAGGTCTCTATTAAAATGTGAAAAGAGATAACACATGAAGACATCATCAGCTCTTAACACATCAATGTGCATTTTATTCGTGTTTCTCTTTAACATGAAGACTGCATCCCTCAAGCCAGAGCCTCGTAGGAATGGGACCCAGGACTTCCATGCTTTAGAAATAGGAGGATACAGGGACTTAGCTCTAACATCAGCTCCCCTGATGGCAGCTGACCCTATCTGGACGAGGTGCTCCCAGATCTGCCACAGCCGTGAGGGCGCCATGACCCACTCTCTCCCTGACTCTTGGAGTGCAGATATTTTTACTCTATATTTAAAATGTCATTTCGACAACCAAAGGTGGTGCCTAATAGATACAAGATATATCATCTTGTCAGATGGTCAAGGGAAACATTTCACAGCCCTCAATCTTTCTAGTATAAAAATCAAGCACAATCTCATATGGAACGTCTCTTGGTAGTTATTAATACCATGAGGTTTTCTTTGTTTTAAACATATTCACACTCATTAGAATGGATGGATTTTAGACGTATTTGTGTGAAGGCATCTTCATGTATTCAATAGTTGATTATCAAGTAAACAATAAAACTTATTACCAAATCATTATTACAATTTATATATATATATATATGACCTAAAATATATTTATATTTTATACGTTGACATATACTGATATGTTTACTTATGCATTATAAAATGTAATAAAACATATAAATATATTTTTCTATAACTTATTAGATATCTCTGCAAATTCGGAAATCAAATTCCTGCTCCACAACTGCCCTGACTCAGAGATTTGTTTCCCTTAAGTGTCTGGATAGAAGAACTCACATGGTGGAGAGTACTGGGGCAGGGCAATACCTACTAGAACATTCAGTGTGGAGGTAACACAGGAAGTAATTGCCTATTTCAGTAAGGAGATGCTGGCTCATTCACCATGCCTTGGTTGTATCCAAGAGTCAAAAGGATTGGAGAGGTTTGTCAAATAAGAGTAAAGGACAGATATTCAGCTACTATCCACGAGGGTATTAGGAAATATAAACAGGAACTTCATATATGAAGAACTTTCTACAAAATTCTTTTGGAAATGGATTTTCTCTGTCCCCCGAAATTAAGGCTGTTGAGGCAAAAGATTAGTAGAGAAGTTTATTAGGAGCCAAACATGG
>NW_007729814.1:61162-61809 GCF_000696425.1 Galeopterus variegatus | reverse complement strand
TGTGAAACCATAAACATGAAAATGTCTTGTGTGGGGGCCTTCAGCTAGGAAATAAGAAACTGAACATATGGCTTCCTTCTCAGCCACCAGCCTATTGATCGGTAACACACATTCTGAACTGCGTGCGACATCATAGAGGCTGAGAAGAACATGCATGAAGTATCTGCTTCAATGTTTACAGTAGGGAACAGATAACTCCAAAGCAATAATTAGAAAAGAATGCAAATCCATATGGGAATTAAATCCATCACAGTGGAGTGATTGTCCCCTAAGCCCTTCCTTCCCCATGCACTTCATTCAGCAGGGCAGGAAAGATGAGGGGAGATGCTCAGATTTTCACATCTAAGCCTCATGCCAACCCCAGCTGAAGAATCTCCCTCTCAGAAAGTGTGTACAACCATCTCATCCAGTTTCCTTTATTGTCAGCCCCCTTCAAGTCCCACCATCCTTTTATCTTCCCACATAATTATTTTATCTATGAATATTTGATGACAGTTTGCAAGAAATCCATTTTCAAAAGCTCTTTTCAGAATATTGCCTCTGAGTTTAATAATCTTATGGGGGGAAGCCTATTTTGGAGCTGAATAGCTCAAAGCCTTGTTATCAGTTCAAGAATGCTTATTTATTTATTTAGAAGCACAATTTCA
>NW_007729814.1:58377-60354 GCF_000696425.1 Galeopterus variegatus | reverse complement strand
TAACAATGCTATTGTGTTTGAGAGAGCTTATTTCCATAAATGAAGATACATCATAGGGGTTAAATTGTTTTTATAAAAATGTGCAATAATTTTTTAGGATGTAGGATGTGGTATATTGTCAACTAATTTGAGCACAGTGGCTTTTTTGTGCCTACTTTGTGCAGTACACTGTAACAAATTCTGAAAAAAAAAAAGGAGCAAGGATCAGAGGTGGAAGATGGATCTGAAACTAGAGGTCAGTAAGACCTGAGCACTGAGTCCCGGGAGCTCTTGGATAACTTTGGGAAACACGCACATAAATCCCTGCGGTAATAGGTAAACTCCATATGTAGAATAGGGGACCCAGTGCATTTGAGGTGTGCTGCATATTCTTTTCATGGTCAAAGCTGCCTTTTATTCTTTTCACTTGTGTCTGTTGTACAGATGCAGAGTTACCAGACTCTGCTGTGCATATCCCTCAGAATCCCACATTCACGTTTCCAGTTATTGCAACTATGCTCCTTTAAGTAATTGCCCATGTTATAGCCCCACCCCGCACTCCTGCTCTTTGTATTTATTTGCTAACTCTGAGCCTGAAGATTTAGCACACATAAGAACCTTAAAATAATTTAAGCCCCACTGCCCCCAAAAGAAAATTTACAAGAAATGAAAAGAGGACAAAGTGGGAAACACAAAAGAGCATTATTAGAATTCACCTGGAAGAAATGAATAGTAACTGAAAAGAAATAACCAAAGATGCATCGGAAATTGTATGGGATGCTACCAATCAAGTGTCGGGGTTTTGGTTATACAGGGTCACATTTCTTTCTTTATGGCTCTAGTCTCATTATCTAACTCAGCAATAGGGAATATTTAAATTATTGTAAAAGTCTAATTGCTACTTAGATTGAGTTTACAATTTTCAAATCATTCTGCAGCTACTACTTGTAATATTTAATTATAGCCATCTGTCAGAATATAAAATATTTAGACCTTGTTAATATAAAAATAAATCCAGGTCCATATTTTAAGTAGGATAACTTTCCTTCCTTCTTTCCACTCCATGACCGTTGGGAATGTCTACTGTCAATACTAGGAGACCAACACTCCTGCTACAACTAGGATAAGGGGAACGAATTACAATACTCATATTTTCAGAGGCATGAGAGGTCTGTGTAAGTGACAAGGGTTAGGTAAACTAATATTCCAGAGAGTGGAGAAACCCTTGAAAGTAAGCTATATCTGCCAGAAAAGCAGAACCTGTAAGTCATATGCATTAAGAAATTTCTTATAGAAATTGATGTACATAATTGTGTGGCAGGCTGCACAAGTGCAAAGTGTGCAGGGCAGGCAGTCAGGAAGTGGACAGAATTCCATGGGTACCAGCTGAAGCTGTTGTATATAGGAGGATTTTCTCTTCACTCTTGGGAAAGCCTCAGTCCTGCATCTTGAGGCCCACTGAGTTACCTGGTATCATCTCCCTTACATAAAGTCAACTGATTAGGTCCTTAATTACATCAGCAAAATCTCATCACAACAAAATCTCATCACAACAACACCCATCAAAACCAATCATGTTTGATTGAAAGACCAGAGACTGCAGCCCAGCCAAGTGGATACATGAAAAACCATCATAGTCCACCCCTTGTTGATTTTTGCACTCCCCTAATAGTACCTGTTAATCATCATCTTACCCAAATTGTCATCACCTCTCACTTCCCAAGATTAGTGTGCAAGGAATCCTTTCAAATGGACCCAAAGGGTGGGTGGGGTTTATTTTTGGTTTATTTTTTGGTGGCTGGCCAGTACAGGGATCTGAACCCTTGGTCTTGGTGTTACTAGGCATGCTCTAATCAACTGAGCTAACTGGCCAGCCCCTCAGGATGGGTGGTTTAAGTTATTGCTAATACCAGGAGCCTGTCCAGAGTCTGCCATTCTCACAGATCAAGTAACACAGTCAATCTTGTGGTCCCCATAGTAGAGGCCATGAAAAAAAAA
>NW_007729814.1:50837-57697 GCF_000696425.1 Galeopterus variegatus | reverse complement strand
AAAAAAAAATTTTTTAATGGTATTTATGGTACAGTCCCATCCCCAATCCTTCATTTTGAGGATTGTCATTAAGATATGGTAAGGGTAATTTATCTGCCCCACTCAGTTTCACATAAACATGTTGGGAAAATGCTCTTTAATTCAAGAGGTATTGCTTTTGTCCTTTAAAGGATGAGAAAATATTATCTCTAAAGAAAATTTCTCTGCTGTTCTTCACCAACTGTCACTTGTTTTTTAACTATCCACTATTTTCTGCTGAAGCTGCTCCAGTACCTTTTTGAAGTCTACATTCAAAAAAATATTCAAAAAAATATTTGTACAACCCAAAGCCAAAGCTTTCAGAAGCTATCTTTCAAAGTTGCCAAAGGAAGCAGCAACTGTGGAGAAGAGGGTTTCCATCGTCCACCTCCTTTGGGCATATGTTTATTAATATTCTGATATCCATTTTATCCATGGAGAGGCAGCCCAGCAAGATCATTTTGGGCTGAATAATTCAAGCTGCCCATTACTGACCCACGCTACCTTCTGAGATCTGTCTGTACACCTGGACATGAGGCATGACAACCAGCAAGTCACAGACTCTCTTAGTCATTGGCAAAGGAAATGACTCAGCTGTGCAGCACCCACAAACTGGATTTAATGAACATTGAAGCAGAAAATTTACCATCTGGCTGGCCACATGTATGCAATATCAACCAAAACCTCATCAGAAGCACTCCAGGCTGAGCACAGTCCCATGCAGAGCCAGCACCATGTCATCTACACCAGTTCCTCTGCTTAGTTCTGCAGCTCTATGCAGCTCCACTTACAAAGGCTCCTTGGGGCAGCCCAGCCCACAGCATCAGGAGCTGTCATCAGCACCAATAAAAGCCAGTCTCAGTCCCACTCTCCCTCAGAACTCTCTCACCTGGAGGACATGTACTCTTGTTAAAAGAGTGAACAGACACTTCATCTAGTGTTCCAGTCTATCTATCCCCACAATGAACCCCTGGTGTTGGTATCCTCCAAAGTGCACACTCAAATAGGGGATCTCCTGTAATGACAAGCACTTAATTTCCTAAATAGAGATGACTAAACATCTATTCCTTACCCCTTGGAAGAAACTTTTTTAAAGGCATGGAACCTACTCTCCACTGGTGTCCTGATGCTTGGTCTAACCCCTAGTTGCATTCACTCTGATATTTTTGCAAATTTGGTTGGTGAATGTGGTGATGCAGATTGGCCTCCTTCATCCTTGCTTAGCTGCATGCCTGAGCCTCCAGCTTCCAAAGAAAAGTAGCTCTTCAAGTGACCATGGATATCCTAGTGCAGTTGAGATCCCTTCAGTGGTACCATCTAGTGGCTGGAGCCCTGAAGACCAGGCTAGATTATAGTATTAATAAACAGACATCCCTGGTCTACCTGGTTTCTAAAATCAGCAGCCAAGAAAGAGGATGGAGCATGCCAGAACAGCACAGCTGGATAGTGATAAGGATCTATCCAGGGTGGGCAGACCTTGCCTCTCAAAATGCCCAGGGGCAACCACACCACCCCCCACACCTGGGGGTATCCATAAGAAATGACCAGTTTACATAGAGCTGGCCAACTTGCATAGAGCACTGGCCCCTGGTCCCAGCCCAAAGCCCCACTTGGCTAAAGTCTCAGTCCATTACATTTCCCCCCATGCCAAATTTCCAACATCCTCCAGATTTCCAAAGCTGTCATCACCAGATCAGCTGACACAAAGGGGGACTTCATCTTCCCTGAGAATTTCCAGCAATTACCCCTCAGCTCTCACAGCACCATCCCTGCATGCCCCAGCACTTTCCCAGAAGTGTTTCCTCAGTTCACACCTAAGCCATAGCATGATTGATCCTGCTCAGTAATTGGGAGGAGGGGTTGTCTCTCAACCTCGTTTTATTTCTTTCATGATCCCCACTTAAATCATGTGGTCATTCAGGCCAGTTCTGCCTACTGTACCAGATAAGGCAGTCTGAGAAACAAAGGCTCATCAAGAACAACATGTCAGACCCAGTTAAAATTTTTCATCAAGGGTAAATGGTGCAATGAACTCCTTTCCTGTTCTTCTTGGGGGTAATCTTGTAATTTGGTGGTCTCAGCAGCCCATGTAGAATGCAAGAGATTCCAGGCGAGAGAAGCCTGGAATCGTGGGCTCACTGAGTCTGCACTATTTTAAACGTGGGTGGGTCTGTGCTGTCAAGAATCCTTCTATTTCCATAAAAGAAAGTTCTAGCCGCACTGTAGTTATAAAAGCCTCCTTACTTCTGTATTTTAGTTCTTGCCACATCATTGGCTTACTGAAGAGTTCATTCAACGTTTCAGGGCTATGACTTGCCTCGGTTGGTTATTCTATGCATTACGGTTCTATACTTACAAATCTTTTTGATAAAAAAAACCATATAGTGGAGAAAAATAAGTTGCTATATAAATTTGACCTTCTAGGGACATAAGGGGAACTCTCCAGAATGATAAAAATATCTTGAAAGAGATACTGGTTTTACAGGTTTGTACATTTGCCCAAAACCATCAGACTGTACACTTAAGATCTGTGCATTTTCAACAACGTGAATGTACTTAATGCCACAGATCTGTATTACTTAAAAACAGGTTAAAATAGCAGATCTTATGTTGTGTATTTTTGACCACACACAAAAGAGATCTGTGCATTTCACTATTTATAGATTTGTCTTAAGAGAAGGATAGTTTAAAATTTGATTCTTAAAATAATCGAACATCCTTAGAACGTAAGAGATTGTACGCTGTATATATGACCTCCAAATCATGATGTCTAAACTCTGCTTGTGATACGAGATTTTTATTCTTTGAAAGTGTATTATTTCCCTCACTTTATTCTTTCAGGCACCCTACAAGCTCCTGCCACTTTTTCAAGGAGTACCTTCAGGAAACTACTTCTGAGGCTCTTTTCACCATGTTACCTAAAGATTGGGCAGGAGTCTCTTTCTGCAGTCACGCTTAAGTGATGGAGCGAGGGCCCCACACCGGGCTCAGCAAGGACAGTGGTCTTGGAGGAAGTGTGAAGCTTTTCAGCTGACAGGTGTGAGATAACCTGACAATGAGTTACTGAAAAGCCTGCTCTCATAAAGGCTGCCGCAGCAAGGTAGTAACTGGTAAAGCCTTTGTGATTTTATTTCTCACCTTAGGAAAAAATCAATCGTTTTTTTTTTTTTTTTTTTTTGTAATCTGTACAGTGAATACGAAAATGTCTTTGTTGGAGGAGCATGCTTTCAACAGGAGTTCAAAACAGCAAAGGCGACAAGGTAACAGTCTCAGAGTAAAAGAACACAGAGAGATGTATCCAGGGGAGCAGCACAGAGAGATGTATCCAGGGGAAAAAAATGTTTGGCTTTTTTCTTTACTTTCTTTTCTTTCGGATGCACTGATGCGTGTTCAAGTGAAGCCCTAGTTTTCAAGCAGACATAGTTTCTGAAGCCTTTAAATTGATCAATTTTGATAATGGTGGTTACAGTTTAAAGAAAAGGTTTTTTCCTAAATGAATTGGATTGTTTGAGCCCCCTGAAATGATTCCAGTGTCTTGTGCTCTGGCCCAGCATTTGGTCTATGTATTCTAAAAATGACATTCTTTATTTATGGCATACAAAAATAAATAAATAAATAGAAAGAAAGAAATCATTTCTTAATAAAAGTAGAACTTGTACACTAAAAAAAAAAAAAAAGAAAGAAAGAAAAATGAAAACTTCATCCCTTGCCTGGGTCTTCTGAAAATGAAAGTTTAAATTCACTGGCAAACATAAGCTCTTAGAAACAATGCAGACTAAATCCAGATTAAATTGTCTTAAGAGTCAGCTTTAGATTTAGCACTTAGGGTACCTAAAATCAATAAAAGAACAAGATAGGGCAAAGTGTCTCTGCAAAACAACTGAAAAAATTAAGAGGTTTTAGTTGACGATGAATTCATATAAATAAATATATAATATTGTTTTATATATATGTATTATATGTCAGGTTTTTTTGTGAGGGGGGTTGCAAATTACAGTAATGATGCAGAAACAGATGCATTTTGCAGCATCTGCAAGGAAGATCCTTCTTACACTGTCCTCTGCTAGATTATACTAAGTGAATGGCTTCTATTTCTGGGATTACATTCATTTTAAGAAGGATATAAAGAAATGAAAATACATTCAGAGGAGAGTGATCAGGATTCTGATGGCTCTAAAACCAGGTCACCAAGGAGCTGTGAACAGCATTGGGCTTGTTCACCTCAACAAGAAAAGACTCAAGGTGCATATTTTGTTATCTTTATATTTTTCTTCCAAATTTTATTTTATTTTGTCAATATACAATGTGGTTGATTATTGTGGTCAATTACACGTTAAGGGAAAACATGAGAAGATAGATTGGAAGAAAAAAATTACATTTTACTAAGATATGGACCAATATGAGAAAATTAGAAGACAAAATGCCATGCAAAAGGTGCATCAGAAAGCACTGAATTTTCCTTTGGAAAAGGTGTTCATATGTGTAGAAGACCATTAAATTAAGATGTTAGAATGATATTTTTTGCTTGATGTAGAATTTTAGGTGGATAGTTTTTTGAGGTTTATTTTTTTATTATTAAAGTTATAATTTTATTATCTCTCTTACATTGTTTCTTATTAGATATTAGCCATCATTTTTACCTTTATTTTACTGTGTATAGTGTCTTTTTTATTCCAGATAATTTTAAGATTTTCTCTCTATCTTTGGTTTTTTTATAAATTTCACTATAATGTACCAAGGTATATTTTTATTTGTATTTATCCGGACTGGGGTTAATGGAGCTCCTTTAATATATGAGTTTATAGTTTTTACACAATTTAGAAAGTTTTAGGATATTATTTTCTTCAGATAATTTTTTCTGCCACAACTTCTTTCTGTCTCTTTTCTCCTTCTGGGACTCTAATAACATGTTTGTTATACTGCTTGTTATTTTGTCACTAATGTCTGAGGCTCTGTCTCTATTTTTCATTTTTGCTATTTTTTTCCTCTCTGTGATTCAGCTTCAATGGGCTTCTAATGTCATGTTTTCAAGTTAATCTGTCTAATTCTGCAGTGTCTTATCTGCCATTCATCCCATGCAGTGAATTTTTATTTCTAGAAGGTCCATTTGGTTGCTTTTTATAGTTTCCATATCTCTGCTGGGATTCCTTGTAAAGTTACTCCTTGTATCCTATATATATATATATATATATATATATATATCCTATTGGTTCTGTTCCTTTGAAAAATTCTGACTTACATAAACTGGAAATTTAACAAATACTTAATGGCCAAATATGGGCCAACATGACAGCTTAGAACACTCGGATGCCCATACAAAGGACAGTCAGCAAGCAATCACCAAAGCTTGTNAAAAAAAAAAAAAAAAAAAAAAAAAGAAAGTTTAAATTCACTAGCAAACATAAGCTCTCAGAAACAATGCAGACTAAATCCAGATTAAATTGTCTGAAGAGTCAGCTTTAGATTTAGCATTTAGGGTACCTAAAATCAATAAAAGAACAAGATAGGGCAAAGTGTCTCTGCAAAACAACTGAAAAGATTAAGAGGTTTTAGTTGACGATGAATTCATATAAATAAATATATAATATTGTTTTATATATATGTATTATATGTCAGGGTTTTTTTTGGGGGGGGTTGCAAATTACAATAATGCTGCAGAAACAGATACATTTTGCAGAATCTGCAAGGAAGATCCTTCTTACACTGTCCTCTGGCTAGATTATACTAAGTGAATGACTTCTATTTCTGGGATTATATTCATTTTAAGAAGGAATAAAGAAATGAAAATACATTCAGAGGGGAGAGATCAAGATGCTGATGGCTCTAAAACCGGGTCACCGAGGAGCTGTGAACGGCATTGGGCTTGTTCACCTCAACAAGAAAAGACTCAAGGTGCATATTTTGTTATCTTTTTTTCTTCCAAATTTTATTTTATTTTGTCAATATACAATGTGGTTGATTATTGTGGCCAATTACACATTAAGGGCAAACATGAGAGGATAGATTGGAAGAAAAAAATTTACATTTTACTAAGATATGGACAGATATGAGAAAATTAAAAGACAAAATGCCATGCAAAAGGTGCATCAGAAAGCACTGAATTTTCCTTTGGAAAAGATGTTCATACGTGTAGAAGACCATTAAATTAAGATATTAGAATGATTTTTTTGCTTGATGTAGAATTTTAGGTGGATAGTTTTTTGAGGTTTATTTTTTTCTTGTTGAAGGTATAATTTTATTATCTCTCTTACATTGTTTCTTATTAGATATTAGCCATCATTCTTACCTTTATTTTACTGTGTATAATGTCTTTTTTCTTCTAGATAATTTTAAGATTTTCTCTTTATCTTTGTTTTTTTTTATAAATTTGACTATAATGTACCTAGGTATATTTTTATTTGTATTTATCCAGACTGGGGTTAATGGAGCTCCTTTAATGCATGAGTTTATAGTTTTTACCCAACTTAGAAAGTTTGAAGATATTATTTTCATCACATAATTTTTTCTGCCACAACTTCTTTCTGTCTCTTTTCTCCTTCTGGGACTCTAATAACATGTTTGTTATACTGCTTGTTATTTTGTCACTAATGTCTGAGGCTCTGTCTCTATTTTTCATTTTTGCTATTTTTTTCCTCTCTGTGATTCAGCTTCAATGGGCTTCTAATGTCATGTTTTCAAGTTAATCTGTCTAATTCTGCAGTGTCTTATCTGCCATTCATCCCATGCAGTGAATTTTTATTTCTAGAAGGTCCATTTGGTTGCTTTTTATAGTTTCCATATCTCTGCTGGGATTCCTTGTAAAGTTACTCCTTGTATCCTATATATATATATATATATATATA
>NW_007729814.1:45174-49837 GCF_000696425.1 Galeopterus variegatus | reverse complement strand
CGCCACCGCGCTTCCCAAGCGGCGCACTAGCGCAGTGCGCCACCGGGCCGGCCCCCCTGCAATAGCTTTTTTGATGACCACCATTCTACTCTCTACCTCTATGAAATCAACTTTCCTTCTGTTCCTATCTTATTTCACTTAACATGATGTCTTCCATGTTCATCCGTGTTATTGCAAGTGCCATGATTTCCTTCTTTTTATGGCCAACTAGTACTCCATTGTGTATATATAGCACATTTTCTTTATCCATTCATCCATCGATGGGCACTTAGGTTGATTCCATGTCTTGGCTACTGTAGATAGTGCTGCCATGAACATGGGAGTGCAGATATCTCTTCAACATACTGATTTCATTTTCTTTGGGTATACACCCAGTAGGGAGATTGCTGGATCAGTTGGTGGTTCTATTTTTAATTGTTTGAGGAACCTCCGTAGTGTTTTCTATAATGGCTACACTAATCTACATTCCCACCAACAGTGGTGCTGTTATAAATAATGCTATCTACATTAGACATGGCCAGTGCATTATTGAGAAAGATTCCAAAAAATGGGATTTTTGACTCAAAGGGAAATCTTTCATTTTACATTCTTACCTCTCTACAATTCTGTGTTCTACATACTATGTACTGTAAATGAACTGTACTATTTGCAGCTCCTAACAAATCAGTCTCTTTCGCTCCTGGGTCTTTGCACATGTTAGCTCCTTTCCGTAGTGTCATCTTTCTCTTCTTCCTAAAACAACGTCCTTGAGCTTCCTCGAAATAGATTCCTTAGGACTTTGTGTTAAATATCCCTTCCTCACAGAGACGTTCTCCAACCTTCACCTCTCCACCACACACACACACCACACATATGCCACACACATACCACATATGCCCACACACATTACACATATGCCACACACATCACACATATACCACACACATGCCATACACACACACATTCCACACATGCCACACACATGCACCCCATATATGCCTCACACACACCACACATATGCCACACACATACCACATATGCCCACACACATCACACATACACCACAAACATGTCATACACTCATGCCACATATGCCACACACGTGCACCACACATATGCCTCACACACACCACACATATGCCACACACATACCACATATGCCCACACACATCACACATACACCACAAACATGTCATACACTCATGCCACATATGCCACACACGTGCACCACACATATGCCTCACACACACCACACATATGCCACACACATACCACATATGCCCACACACATCACACATACACCACAAACATGTCATACACTCATGCCACATATGCCACACACGTGCACCACACATATGCCTCACACACACCACATGTCACACACAGAGACACCACACACACGCCATACATACACACATATGCCACATATGTTACACACACAAACATACACCACACACACCACACATATGCCATACACACACCACATATGCCACACACACACCACACCACACACCACACACATCACACATATACCACACAGATGCCATACACACACACATGCCACACATGCCACACACATGCACCCCATATATGCCTCACACACACCACATTGACACACAGACACCACACACACACCACAACACCCACATGCCACATACACCACACACACACTACATACGTCACACACATCACACATAAACCACACATATACCACACATAGGCCATACATAAAGCACATATGCACACACACACACGTGTGCCACATACCACACAGACACCACACACATGCCATACATACACACATATGCCACATATGTTACACACACACCACACATACATCACACACATAGCATACATAGGCCACACACATACCACACATGCACACACCACACCACACACATGCCACATATGCCACATATACACCACATGTCACATACACATCACACACACCAGACACATGCTACACATGCCACACACAAACACACACGCCACACCACACACACCACATATGCCACACACATGCACCACACACATATCACACATACACCATATGCATACCACACACACGAACCATACATATGCCTCACACACACCACATATGTCACACACATCACACATACACCACATACATACTATGTACACACACCACACCACACACACACACACACCACGTACACACACACACCACGTACACACACATACACCCCACACATACACCCCCCCACACACACACANAGCGCCGCCGCACTTCCCAAGCGGCGCACTGTAGCAGTGCGCCACCGGGCCGGCCCCTGCAATAGCTTTTTTGATGACCACCATTCTACTCTCTACCTCTATGAAATCAACTTTTTTGGATTCCACATATGAGTGAAATCACGTAGTACTTTCCTTCTGTTCCTATCTTATTTCACTTAACATGATGTCCTCCAGGTTCATCCGTGTTATTGCAAGTGCCATGATTTCCTTCATTTTATGGCCAACTAGTACTCCATTGTGTATATATAGCACATTTTCTTTATCCATTCATCCATCGATGGGCACTTAGGTTGATTCCATGTCTTGGCTGCTGTAGATAGTGCTTCCATGAACATGGGAGTGCAGATATCTCTTCAATATACTGATTTCATTTCCTTTGGGTACACACCCAGTAGTGAGATTGCTGGATCAGTTGGTGGTTCTATTTTTAATTGTTTGAGGGACCTCCGTAGTGTTTTCTATAATGGCTACACTAATCTACGTTCCCACCAACAGTGATGCTGTTATAAATAATGCTATCCACATTAGACATGGCCAGTGCATTATTGAGAGAGATTCCAAAAAATTGGATTTTTGACTCAAAGGGAAATCTTTCATTTTACATTCTTGTCTCTCTACAATTCTGTGTTCTACATACTATGTACTGTAAATGAACTGTACTATTTGCAGCTCCTAACAAATCAGTCTCTTTCACTCCTGGGTCTTTGCACATGTTAGCTCCTCTCCGTAGGGTCATCTTTCTCATCTTCCTAAAACAACGTCCTTGAGCTTCCTTGAAGTAGATTCCTTAGGACTTTGTGTTAATTATCACTTCCTCATAGAGACGTTCTCCAACCTTCACCTCTCCACCACACACACACCACACCACACATATGCCACACACATACCACATATGCCCACACACATCACACATACACCACAAACATGTCATACACTCATGCCACATATGCCACACACGTGCACCACACATATGCCTCATACACACCACATGTCACACACACATAACACCAAACACACACCACATATGCCACACACACACCATACCACACACCACACACATCACACATATACCACACACAAGCCATACACACACACACACGCCACACATGCCACACACATGCACCCCATATATGCCTCACACACACCACATTGACACACAGACACCACACACACACCACAACACACATATGCCACATATGCCACACACACACTACATATGTCACACAGATCACACATAAACCACACATATACCACACATAGGCCATACATACAGCACATATGCACACACACGCCACATACCACACAGACACCACACACATGCCATGCATACATGCATATGCCACATATGTTACACACACACCACATATACACCACACACATACCACACATATGCCACACACAGAGACCATATATGCCACACACACACCACACCACACACCACACACATGCCACACATACCACACATAGGCCATACACATACCAGACATGCACACACCACGCCACACATATGCCACATATGCCACATATACACCGCATGTCAAACACACATCACATATACAACACACACCAGACACATGCTACACATGCCACACACAAACACACATGCCACACCACACACACCACATATGCCACACATATCACGCATACACCATATGCATACCACACACATGCACCATACATATGACTCACACACACCACATATGTCACACACATCACACATACACCACATACATACTATGTACACACACCACACCACACACACACACACACACCACGTACACACACATACACCCCACACATACACCCCCCCACACACACACATATATACACACCACACCACAGACACACACAACACACATACACACAGTGCAGAGACCACATACAAACACCACACACCACAAGCACACACACAGTAACATGTGGCCTGTGTGTTTCTATCTCCTTCTTATTCTTACCTGTGTTGCAAAACTTACAACTCTGCATCATGACTGTCTTTCTACTCACCCGCTTCCCTGTAAAAGGTCACTTCCTGGGCCATTTTCCCTGTATTCCCTGCATCTAAGATAGTTGCTGGGCAAACACAAGCATGCTGTAACATTTGCTTCATGAGTGTTATCTGTGATCATAAGGTTACTGTGAACACTGACATATTCTTCTTAAAATTGTACTTTTGGTTCAGCAGCTCCGTTAAGAACTTGTGCTCTCCTTTCTAAGAAATGAGTGCTTTGTTTATTTGCAGTGCTTTGATCCCTGTGTGTAAATAAAATAATTTTCATAATGATAAATACATAGTAGCTAAGTGTCTCCTTTCTTTCACCTGTGAAATTCCCAAGGGGGGGGGGGAAACTAGTGGACTTGAAGATCCGGAATCAATGGGAAAATAATGCATAAATGCCGTGTGAGAAACAAACTAATGTAAAGGTCTTGT
>NW_007729814.1:43350-44925 GCF_000696425.1 Galeopterus variegatus | reverse complement strand
ATGATAAATACATAGTAGCTAAGTGTCTCCTTTCTTTCACCTGTGAAATTCCCAAGGGGGGGGGGGAAACTAGTGGACTTGAAGATCCGAATGATAAATACATAGTAGCTAAGTGTCTCCTTTCTTTCACCTGTGAAATTCCCAAGGGGGGAAAAAAACTAGTGGACTTGAAGATCCAGAATCAATGGGAAAATAATGCATAAATGCCGTGTGAGAAACAAACTAATGTAAAGGTCTTGTGCTGCACAGGAGTGTAAGCAAATGTGTGAATCAATCAGCTGACACACATTGCTAAGAAAGGAATTTCTTACCACAAAATGAAGACAGAAGTAGTCGGATGAACAGTGGAAATTAGAAATCATATCTGTAAGCACAATCAGTAACAAATGAGCTCCAGATTTTGATCAAAATGTAAATGCCTAGGAAATTATCCTGAGGGAAGAAAAATTCAAGGAGTCGTGAAGGAAAACAGTAGCCAGAAGTTGTTGACTGATCATTACCCACTTTTGGGGGGCTATTGAATAATTAACTAAAATAATAACAAAACTGGTTAAACTTTAGAAATAAACACCCTCGATTCTCTGGCATTGATTAATTTATTGAATAAGGCTAAGGAATCTGATGACATACTGAGGGAAAACAATCATTCAGAATAATATATCACCAGTAATAATTAAAATAGTGAGGAACTACATAGGAATGGACAGATAGATCAATGCAACAGATCACAAAATTCAGGACAAGAAACACACGGACATATATGAATTAGTATGTGATAAAGGTGTTAAGTCAACCACCAGAATTTATTAAATAGAAATAAATAAGGATGTACCCAAGTATTTAGTTATAAGGATACTTATGGTAACAATGCATATACCTGGAATAGCAAAGGAAAATCAACCCAAATTTCTTACTATTTTAGTGAATCTGAACAATTAAAATGCTAAAATCTATTAAAAGTATTGCTTTAGAAACATGCTTAATGATATGGAAAATGTGCTATAATATGAAGTTGGGTGGATAAAATGTATTACAAAACAGCACATGCAGTATGCCAGTATTTTGCTATACATCTGTACCTATACATAGAAAAAGTCTTCAAAAACATACATAAAACATCTGGAAGTCTATGCTCTGAAATGGTATTCTGGATGGTGGAATTATACACTATTTTTCTGCTTCTTTGCTGCTTAATTTCAGAATGCTAATGCATGATAATGGAAAGACGCAATAGTAACAATATCATTTTCAATAAAATAGACTACTTCTAGTTTAAGTGGATTGAATAGTAATAAACAGTCTTAATGTCAATAAGTTATGTGAAATAAAATTAACAAACTCAGATCTTTACTAGAGACACAAGGAAGGATTTGTCTTTCTCCTCTCTCGCCTTGAGTCTGTTTAGATGGTAAATAACTATGGCAAAGTAGATGAGATTGATCAGTCTGGTAAACATCTTTTACCATAGTTTGTAAAGACTGTCTTAGTACTCAGGATTATTATTATTATTATTATTTTTGTCTTTTTGTCTTTTTCCGTGTCCGGCAACGGATCGCAACCCTCAGTGTCGCCCCC
>NW_007729814.1:23965-43022 GCF_000696425.1 Galeopterus variegatus | reverse complement strand
CAGTGAGCGGGAACCGGTCTGTATGTGGGATCCGAACCCTCGGGCAGGAGTGCTGCCGCGCCTCCCAAGCGGCACACTATCCAGTGCGCCACCGGGCCGGCCCTACTCAGGATTATTTAAACTATTAAAACCAAATCAGAAAGACTGAAAATTTTCTCTTGAAGTTTATTCTATGGGATTTAGAACTGTAGCTGTTAGGGTTATACAGACATTAACCCCAGCCCCTTCACAGAGGCACAAAGACATGTGGCAAAATGAGAATACACTATTGAGGCAGAAACCTACTGCTTCTTTCACTCAAGAGAAAACAGCGTTAAGTCACTGAAGGTTGAATGACAAGACAAAGATCCTACACCAGACACATACTATTGTATCCTGCTGATTCTCAAATTAAAGCCAAACAAAAGAATTTAACAAGCTCAAAAAGACCCACAATCAAAAGAGCCCCTTCTGGGAGTTGAAAAATAAACCTTAATTGCTGTTTGTTTTATACTCATATTGAAGGGTATGGGGGAAATCTTTCTGGGAGGGAAAATAATGCAAACTTTCTTTCTTATTCAATTTGTTTGGCTGCTACTGTCTTGCTTGAAAGTATTCATCATGAATTTTATGCATCATTTAATGACATTTTAGTATTGCAACTTTTATTGAACCCCCAACTGTTTTGTTGCAAAGCTTGTAAGTTACTGTAATTTTAAAACACAGGTGCCAATCTGTTCCCTATAAATGGGGGGAAAGCTTTTTTTTCAGTATTGGCCCCCTGGTAACCTATGCTCACCAGCATCTATGCAATGAGTAAGGATCGTGCATTCATTTTACATACCTACTCTGATGTGATTTTTTTCAAATATTTGGGAAGATTTTACTGATAAGATTAACATTGTTGAAAGTATTATTCTTTCTTCACCATTTTTCTCCTCCTTTCTAGCATACCGTGCCAAACCTCTACACACAGAGAATATCGGTCTCATTTACTAGCTTCACTGTCTCTGCGATAGAGTACTACTTGTCCAAAATTCTTTTTCCCCTCTCTGTCACTGCCATGCTTTTCCTGGGCATTGATGGGATTCAGTCCATGCTACCCCAATATATGGCACCTTGGCATTTGAGAAAACAGCAGAAGCAGCAAGATGGCCCTCACTGTCTCCCTATCTCCCTAAAGCAGGTCTTAAAACCTAGAAAGAATTTTCCACCCTTTTCCCCTGGTGCAGGTCATAAGACCTTCAACAGAAAGGTATACAAAGTTTGCTCCCAGTCAAAAGAATTCTGGATAGATTAAGAGTGAAATCATATTGAGTTTTCATTCCCAATGCATTTTTCTAACATAAACAGCATTTTTTGTATGACTATTTCATAGCTCTTGTATGAAATAAATATCTGGTTTCTAACATCTAAAGAATGGCAGTCTTATATAAAAACATATAAACAATCAATTAGGAATGGAGTCATGAATGGAAAAGTGAAATTCAAACATTTTGTCTAGGAAACCATTGGTATTATGGAAACCATCTGGTTGTACTTTTAATGTATACACAAAAGTCCAATTAATGGATTATAAGATACTTGGCCAAGAGGAGTTAATATTCATGACTTTATAACATTGGTATTCTGAAATCCTGGCACCTGGTTAGATGTCCTTATCTTTCAGAGCCTTATCTCTGCATTTTTAAGCTTTGCTATAATTGTCTTTGTGTCTTTTGTCTTTCTCACTGGACTCTGGACTCAGGAAAACAGT
Organism: Galeopterus variegatus; assembly: GCF_000696425.1. Taxonomy (NCBI): domain Eukaryota; kingdom Metazoa; phylum Chordata; class Mammalia; order Dermoptera; family Cynocephalidae; genus Galeopterus; species Galeopterus variegatus. The sequence continues at coordinate 41,287 of NW_007729814.1, read as the reverse complement.
GTTTCTCTCATTCAATGCCACAGCAATAGCACAAATCATAATCGCCTCTACTACTGAGGTTTTTTTTAATGTCATTGGAATCGTGGTGCTGAGCATATAACATCATAACTAAAAGGTTTTCATCTTCCTTTACTTTCTGATAAAAATTGTTCTTGCTTATACCAACTGGCCTATGAAATACAGCACAGGACAAAGGAAGGACTAAACTAAAGCAATAAAAATAAATCAACTAATAAACAGTTGAAGCATATAACACTTTCTTTCAGTTCTTCCTGGTCCTCAAGCAAGTTTTCTTTCCTTCCTTTATCCTCCTCCAGGTTGCTCCAGGGCATTGAATCAAACTACCCAAAAGATGAAATAAATAAATAAAATATTGGAAATTGGTGTTATGGGTGAAAAATTAAAAGTCCTAATGTAGCCAAAACTAAAAGTCCTAACGTAGCTGATGAAAAGAGAAAAGAATCATGACATCTTCAAAGAGTCACAGAGGAAATGTGATGAGCTTTTTATGTAGGTTGGATAATGCACGTAAAATCACATTTGAGTTACGTTCCGATGAAGCAGGGGAAGGCAGTGATTTTGATTAGCATTCCTGAATGAAAGTAAGGTGAAGCATTGCGCAACACTCAGAGGAAAAAGTGAGTCAACGGAAGAGGGAATGTCTTTGTCAGGTTCAGAGTCAATTCTGAGAGCACATTTGGAAGAACGCAAATCCATGGACCTCAGGCCAAAGCCTTTATTTCAGAGTTCTTGCTGATAATGGCATCTATGATAGTGTTGGTCAATATTTCAGCATTTTAAATAAATACAGCATAAATTGGACTATCAATGGTGGCTTTGTCTCAGTCAGTCCAGGTGGCTATAAAAGATTATAGATGAGGTTGCTTCAACAACTAACATGGTTTTTCACAATCCTGGAGGCTGGGAGGTCCAAGACCATGGTGCTATGATCCAGTCTGTGTGACAGCAATCTTCCTGGTTTGCAGATGGTCATCTACTGGATATGTCCTTACATGATTGACAGTGGAGAGAGGAAGCAAGCTGTCTCTTCTCTCTTCTTACAAGGGTGCAAAGTCTTCATGAAGGCTCCACCTCCATGTCCTAATCCCCTCCCAAAGGCCCCATCTCCAAACACCATCCCACAGGATTAATTTCAACATATAAATTTTAGAGGGACACAAGCATTCAGTCCATAGCATGCTTGAATATGCCGTCCAAGAAAACTCACATATGCGCTGTATAGTCTTATTCATACATAGTAAAGTCCAAAACTTATAACATTATTTGTATCTATACATCCTTAAAATTTATTGTTTAAAGCCTTCATGTTTGGTAAAATAGTATGGATTATAATAAGCCATAAAAGGTAAGTTTTATATGTTTCCTTTATAGAAGAGAGTGGCTGTAATTTTCCATTAATAGTAATTTTCCAGAAACCTTTGGGCAAAGGGGCAGTTCATGCTCAACACAAGGGGGAAAAAAAGCCTCCTAACAAATCTTATGCCCATAAATGGAATGTGGGTGGTGAGAAAGATCACAGCAGCAAATAGCTTTTTTTTCAAACATCCCCTTTTCTTCCCCACTATGAAGAAATTTGTAGGTGATGAAACCTGGAGACATTGAGGAAGGTTTGAAACTTTAAGTCTACAGATCTCTGGATGACTCATGGATTGACCAGAAGGGATCTCTAGACCTCTTTCTATGGAGAAGGGTGTGAATATGAGAATTCACATTTTCAGGGGCAAAGAGAGCAGAAAGTCCCTAAGACTCCTAAGAGTCTGGAAGAAGTCTGTGACCCACAAAAGATCAAGGACCACTGGGTAGGACTTTAAAATATAGCAGACATAATTAGAAGTTAGCTAATTAAATATTCAATCTATAGGGAGAAAAACAGAGAGGGAATAAAAAGATCAAAATGTTTTATAGTGCATGATGGTGACCTGCACAGTAAACAACTGGCATTCCAGGGCTGGGGCTACTGTCATTCTCTCTCCAGCAACTAGGGACCTCTGGACAGGCTATGAATGCTGGTTATCTCTTAAAGTTTCCTGCCATTTCTCTTATCTCTACTTTCTCTCAATACTTCTCCTGGCATCAATGTGTCTACTGTCCACAATGCTTCACAGTTTTCACCAACAAATGGTATATAGACTTATTGCCCACTATAGATGAGCTTTAAACTATGAGTGGATCTGGGACAGGGACCTCATAAACAAGTGTAGTTAATACCTCTCGAGGTGACTCCTGAAGGCTGCTCTGCAGACTTGGCTTAAGGGGCCCTGAAGCCTTCCAAGATCGACAGAGTCCCAGATGGCTACAAGCTTGCCAATCATCAGAGAAACAGAAAATCGGAGTATATTTACAGAGGACAAGTTGAATGTCCACCTTCCCCGGTATGCTCATCTGTGGGACAAAGAAAATCTATATGTCATAATTTTCCATTTGTAAACAAGAATGTCCCCATTGTTAGAGGTGGATATACACTCCTCTGATGACTTATCCTTGGGCTGGAATCTAATATTCTGGAATTATTGTCATGAATGGTTTAATCATATATTTTTGGCATCTATTTAAGATGTATACCTGAAGGGATAGCTCTGCAATGTTCCCAAACTGAATTTCTATAATTCTGAGAGAAACAGTTTTTGGCAGGAAGCCCATGATTGACACTCTCACCCTTTTCATTGTTTGCACAAGTGAGTACTAGAGACAGTACACGGTCAGGGTTAAAAGCGTGAGTAAAGGACCAGCCTGGGGCGAGTCCTACAGCTACCATTTGCTGAAGCCGTAACACCACACAAGGCACCTGACTTTCCTGTGTCTCCTCAACTCATTTGTAAAAAAAGATAATTAGAATAAGTATCTCATAAAGGTGTGAGAATGATAAAAGGCAATGTAAGTAGGCTGCTAAGAATTAGCAATAAGTATTCTCAATTACTGTTGATGTTAATGGTATAGTATTTCTACAACTATCATCACCATTAGTACTGCCACTGATATCACTAATAAATCCTGCATGGGTCTCAGCTTGGACGAAGACAACTCAGAGAGAGCCTCTGATCCTGCAGAGCTCCTGGGTTGTTACAGATGGGCAGACAGGTGAATGAATGAGTGTGAGATGTTCGGGAATTACTCGTAGCTCTGCAGACTGCAAGTAGTCGTGCTGGAGATGCCAAATGCTAAAGGGTTTTCAGCACCACGTTAAGCAATTAATGGTCAACATCACTACCTTTTGAACAACTCCTATGTGCAAGGTACTTTCCACGCCTTTTTCTTAGTCTTCACAACAATGTTTTGTTGCAGGTAGCATTAAATCAATTTAAAAAAAATAAATTGAGGCATAGAATGGAAGGTGTAAATAATAGGCCCAAAGTGAGAGAACTAGTACAGGTTGGGCAACCCTTATCCAAAATGCTTGGGATCATAAGTGGTTTGGATTTCCATGTCTTTTGGATTTTGGAATATTTGCATCATACTTACTGGCTCAGCATCCCTAATCTGAAAATCCAAAATGTTCCAGTGAGAATTTCCTTTGATCACCATGTTGGCACTCAAAGAGTTTTGAATTTTGGAGCATTTTGGATTTCAGATTTTTGCATTGAGCTACTAAACCTGTAAATGGTGGTGCTGGGGCTTGAGCCAGAACTTGCACTTTTTTTTGTACATGTGATTCATTAGTTTTTTTCTGCTTATAATTGACAAATAAAACTGTGCATATTCAAAGTGTCCAATGTGATGCTTTCATATACTTGTGTATTGTGATTACCACAATCAAGTTACCTAACACATCCATCAATTCACATAGTTACCTTTCTTTTTGTTGTTGTTGTAAGCACTTAAGATCTACTCTCTAGCAAATTTCGAGTGTAAAATTTCAGTGGCTGCAGGGTTTAGCATGCTGGCTAAACTTTAGCCACCTTTGCAGTGGCTTCAGTGCCTGAGATGTGGCTACACATGGAGTCACCTCTGATCAAGATCCAGAGTGGGGGCACACACAGCACAGGGGCAGACTCAACATCTGAAGTGCAGGTGGATACAGAGCAGCCACAGCTCTCGGGTTTGGAGCCTGCATAAAGCAGCCCTGGTCCCAGGGGAGCACAGAAACAGCTATCACCCCCTCCAGGGGATCCATCTGAGTGCAGAGCTAATATAAAATAGACTCCAGACTCTGAAGCTATCTTGAGACTGAAGAATGAAGCAGGTAACTCCATACAGTTTACAAGGAATTTGTTAGTGTTGGGTAACTTATGTATAAGGAAAGGATCGGGTGGGTATCAGTCCAGGTGCTGGGCAGCTGCTTTCTCTGCAACCCTAGATGAGGTGTGGGGGGTGGCAGTTGAAACTTATAAGGGACTTAGAGACAAAGGCTCTAAGACAGCAAGTCTTATGCCAAAGACAGAAATTCTGTGCAAGTGGAAGATTCCCAGGTGCCTCACAAAAACCTGTTACTTATCCTTGGGGTTGCTAGTGTCACCCCCTCTTATCTTACACAAACCACAAACATAGCATTCCATTCCTTTCCCTGCATGGTTGCTAAGTAACCTGTGCAGGGAAAGACTGTAACTAGTAAAGCCAGAGCTCTTAAGGCCATGAGGATGGACTGACTTCTGACCAGCATCCCCACAGAGTCCACGGTGGCAATGCTGTTGGTTACCTCAGTGGCAAAAGCTGCTTTTATACTCTGCAGAACAGGCCACTAGGATCAATGTCAACTAACAATACAGAGTCCTTGTCTGTGAAAACTGCTGGGTGTTTGCAACTGTCACAGGAGCTGTTGATTCCTCAGTGGCAAAGGCTGCCAGGGCCCTCTACAGAGCAGGGCACTGGGGACATGATGGCACCCCCTGTGGGGCTGATATGGATAATCCACTGCTTTGTCTTTGTTCACAGCCATCTCCAGATGTCTCTGCTAAGTCAGTCTCCCCAGTGATCTTTTCTGTGCAGTTATTTTCTTTTTTTGCTGCGCTGTCTTGCTGTAGCTTCTTCCTTTTTTTCTTATGGCAGCTGGCTGGTAAGGGGATCAGCCCTTGACCCTGGTGTTAGGACACCACTCTCTAACCAACTGAGCCAACTAGCCAGCCGCTATAACATCTCATTTGGACTCTTGAGGCCTCCCAGGACTATAGTCATTCATGGATAGCTATCTAACTGTTGTTTTTTTAGGGGGGAAGAAGATTGCATCTCCTGCTCTGCCACCTTGCTCCCAGAACTCATCCTCCCAGCATCTCAGAAGCCTGCCTATAGTCAGGGGTCACCTGGTCTGACCCATGTGTCATAGCATCATCTAGCAGAAGTACAGGGAATGGCCTGGAGAGTTATTAAATATAAAGGAATAGCCAATGACAATCAAATGATGTCCCCTCAAAGAAGCAAGAGAATTCCTGAAGGTTTTTTTTTCTCCCATACCCTCTCTTCATTTGGGGGTCTGTTCAGAGTTACCTGAGTACACAGACTCCTGCAGGCACCCGGGTGCCTCAGTCTTGCCAATACAGCAGCTCTGATGATTTCTCCACCAAATCTCCCTTGTCTGTTCCATAAAGCTTGCCTCACTGAGCTCTAGGCAGCCTCGTGCTCCTATTCTGCTAGGTAGTGGTGGTTTCCTGCGTGAAATCCTTGAAGGCAAACCAAAACCTCAAAATTCCTCCTAGAGGGAAAACTCAAGCAGCAAGTGCTTGTGCTCAGAGTTTGGGCCAAAGGTCTCTACCCACGACCCATTGCCCTTTTTATACCCGAGGAGAGAATGAAGTCAAGTTGAAATCATGCAGGGGTTTGTCCAGCTCACTGCAATTCTGCGTATAAAGCACAATCCGCAGCCTTAGGCCTTGCTTTCTTGAGGAAGGGGTAAAGAGAGATCACAAAGATGGCTTACTTAGTAATAACAGTACAGGGGCTACATTGTTACTGTTAATGAGATTTAGTGAGATTTAGCTCACAAAATTGCAATAGACTTAATTTATCTCAGTTTGCAAATCTATATTCTTTGGCACATTTTTCTTTCTCTCTCAATTGTTGTGTAAAAAGGATTTTCTTTTCAGTACAGACTGTCCTCAATTTACAAGCTGCAGTTTCCCAGGTTCATTTGTAAATCAATTTCTGGGAACTCAGAATACGCTGTCACAAACTAGCAATTAAGATAAACGTTGATTAGGTCCCCGGGCCAGCCCACAAGATTTAACCCAGAGTGTGACTACGTCCAGTACCTCATAACATTTCAGCTGCCCAAAGCCACCACCTATTTATATTTTTCTTTCCTTAAGAAAATAGATCCTTAGTTTCCTAGAACATGTTCCCCTTTCTCGAACGGAAAGAAAGAGTTAGATCATCTTGAACAGCTGTTACTTGTTCAAGCTGTTACCTCCAGTTTGGCAAAGATAAGTCACTTTCTATGTCTACTTAAGAAAAAGCCCCTTTCCATTTCTACATCAATCCACCTCAGTTTAAGTCCTATGTTATGTCAGTATCATTTTTTTTTTTTTTTTGTCTTTTTCATGACCGGTAAGGGGATTGCAACCCTTGGTGTGGTGTCGCCCGCACCGCGCTCAGCCAGTGAGTGCACCAGCCATTCCTACATAGGATCCGAACCCGCAGCGGGAGTGTCGCTGAGCTCCCAGTGCCGCACTCTCCCAAGTGCGCCACGGGCTCAGCCCTGTCAGTATCTTTTGCAGTGGTTTTTCGAATTTAATATTTATTAGAATTTATTAGTTTATCTGGAGTGTGCCCTAAGAATGCATTATAAACAAACTCTCCCATGGAATATTTTAAAAAAAAAAAAAGATATAATGTACATGGAATAAAATACGTAGAGATTTAAGTCTTTGGTCTGATGAGTTTTGATGGTGGCTGTAGTGGATTGAATTGTGTCTCCTCAAAGTTTAAAGTGTTGGAGGCTGGATCCCCACAGTGACTGTTAAGAGGAAGGGAAATCCTATTAAAAGTGAGGCCTTGAAGAGGTGATTAAGTTGATGGTTTAATGGTGGCCATAGGCCTGGTTCTGAGGGCTTTGAAAGAACAGCACATAAAAAGCTCTCTCTCTCTCTACTCTGCTGTTTTGCTATGTGAGACACCTGGGTCACTGTCACCACCACCAAGCAGTTCACCAGATGCATTCCCGGACTTTAGACGTCCAGCCTCTGAAACCACAGCAATAAATTTTATTTTCTTATAAATCACCCAGTTCCACGTATTTTGTTATAAGTAACAGAAATGGACTGATGCTTGGTTATATCCATGTAACCACCACTTCAAACAAGATCTAGAACATTTTCATCCTCTCAGATATTTTCCCCATACCAAATGGGAAGCGCTCTCTGATTTCCATCACCACTGATTAGTGTTTTTTTTTTTTTTTTTTTTTTTTTTTTTGCTTTATGACTTCACGTAGATGGAGTTATACAATGTGCTGTCTCTTGTGTATCTGGTTTCTGTCACTCACAGTGTTTGAGATTTATCTGTGCTGTATTATCTATCACTGTATGTTTCTTTTTATGGCTGAATAACATGTCATTACATGAATGCACCACCAAGTACTTTATCCATTCTCCAGTTTGCAAATATCTCCAATTTGAGGCTATTATGAATAAGGCTACTATGAACATTTGTGCATTTTTGTGCACACACATTTTCACTTATTTTGTTTCCAATGCCTAGGAGTAGAAATGCTGAGTCATAAATGGATGTATTTTTAACTTTATACAGATGATCCCACCTTACAATGGTTCGATCTATAATTTATCTATTTTACAGTGGTGCAAAAGCGATGCACATTTGTTAGAACATCAGTAAATCACATGAGGTTTTCAACATTTTATTATAAAAAACAGCCTTTGTGTTAAACGGTTTTGCCCAACTGTAGGCTAACGTAAGGGTTCTGATCACATTTAATGGAGGCTAGGCAAAGCTGTGATGTTCAGAAGGTTAGGAGTATTAAATGCATTTTTGACTTATGATATTTTCAATTTATGATGGGCTCGTCAGGACATAATCCCATCATAAGCTGAGGAACATCTATATTGCCAAACAGTTCTCCAAAGCAGTGGTACCATTTCTTCCTGACACCAGTAGTGTGCTAGAGTTCCAGTCACTCTACAACTTCCCCAACATTTTATAGTAGCAGTCTTTTTAATTTTGGCCATCATAATATGTGTAAAATAGTACTTTGTTGTGGTTTAATTTGCATTTCCTGATAGCTACGATGTGAGCACCGTTTTTTCATGTGCTTATTGGGCGTTCCATTATCTTCTTTTGGAAAATGTCTGTTTAAGAATTTTGCCCTTGTATTTACTGGGTTGCTTGTCTTTTATGTGTAGGAGTTCTACATATACTCCAGACTAAGCTCCTACAAGAGTACTTCCAAAAGTTTATGGAAAAAAAGAATTGAAAGATTATACAAATCTTTCCATGAACTTTTTCAAGTACCCTTTGTATGTCATATATACATATTGTGACTATTTCTTTGTAGTCTGGGACTTACCTTTTGACTTTCTTAGTGGAGACTCTGATGAGCAGAAACTTTTGATTTTAATGATGTCCAATTTGCATTGTTTTCCTTTACAATTTCTGATTTTTGTGTCTTCTCTAATAAATCTTTGCCTACAAGCATACATGTCTATGTTTTCCTTTAAAAAAAAGATTGTGCTATAGTTTTACATTTAGGTCTGTGATCCAACTTGAATTGCTTTTTGTGAATTGAGTTCTAATTTTTTTGTTCATATGTAATAGCTTAATTGACTATTGATTGACAATATAGATATAGTTCTATATCTGGACCTTCTATTCTGTTCCTTTACTCTATTTGTTCATATTTATGCAAATTCCATACCACGTTGATCAGTATAGCTTTACAGTAAGTTAGATAATTTTAATCCTGCAGTTTTTCTCTTATTACAAGATTGTTTGGCTTCTTTAGATCTCTTGCATTTCCCTATAAATTTTAGAATCAGCTTGCCAATTTCCTAAAAGGTTTTGCTGAGAATCTGATAGAGATTGCATTGAATCTGTATCTGAATACTATCGAGTCTTACAGCTCATAAATATGATGTGTCTCTCCATTTATTTAGGCCATCTTTAATTACTCTCAGCAGTATTTTGCCGTTTTCAGCATACAGGTCTTGAATATATTGCAATAGCTTTCTTATTAGATATTGGATTTTTTGATGCTACTGAAAATAGTATTGAATGGTGTTTTAATTTCATTTTCAAGTTATTTATTGCTGGCAGTTAGACATATAATTAATATTTGTATTTTGACCTTGTATCCCATGACCTTGCTGAATACTTACTATTTCTAGCAGGTGCTTTTGTAGAGTCCATAGACCTCATAAGCTAAGTAATGGCACCCAGAGATATCAGATCCTAATCCTTTGAACTTGTGGATGTTACCTTGTAAGGCAAAAGAGGGGGAAAGGGCATTGTACGTGGGATTAAGTTATATTCTGTATTATCCAGGTGGGTCCTAAGTGCAATCACATGTATTCTTATAAAAGGGGAAAAGAGGGAAATTATACACACACAGAGGAGAAGTCAATATAAGACAAAGCAGAGATAGATTTAAAGATATGGCTTTGAAGATTGGAGTGATGTTGCTAAAAGCCAAGGAATGCTGGCAGCCACTAAAAGCTGAAAGAGACAACGAATGGATTCCCCCCATAAACTCTAGAGGAAGCACAGCCCTGATGACACCTCGATTTAGGTCCGGTGATACTGATTTCAGACTTCTGGCCTCTAGAATTGTAAGACTGTAAATGTCTGTTGTTCTAAGCACCCAGTTCATGGTAATTTGTTACAGCAGCCACAGGACACATCTTGAATGTATTTTGTGATCTTTATTCCTAGGTATTATTTTCTTATGCTACTGGAAGAGGCACTTCTAATTTCATTTTCAATTTCTTTGTTGCTTGTACTTAGAAATAGAATTGATTTTTCTATTCTGACCTTGTATCCCTATGATCTTGCTAAATGCTTATTAGCACTAGCAGTTTTGTGCATATGTATATGAGTAGATTCTATAGGGTCTTATAGGAGGTATGCACCTATTTAGGTCATCAGCCCAAAGATAGCCACCAAAGTTTATTGAAAATTCTAGTGGTTTCCCCTCACCCCCATCTGTGGTGGATTCTACCCACCTCCACCACTCTGCCAGGTATGAAAGGAGTAATTCATCTATTATCTCCTAGACAGGACTTGTCACTACCTACATTTCAGTTTATTTAGGTCTGTTTCTTTTCCTTTTTTAAAAAATTTTAATTCTTTTTTTCATTGTACGTGTCTATGGGGTACAGTTTGTTGTTTCAATACATGCATATATTGTGTAAGGATCTAAGAACAGTTAGCGTATCTATCACCTAAATATTTATCATTTCTTTGTGGGTATAACATTCAAGATCCTCTTTTCTGGCTATCTTGAAATACACAATACAATATTATTAGTTATTGTCACCTGAGGGCACCAGAACTTCTTCCAATCCAACTGTAACTTTGTAACTTTGTACCAGTCTCCAGTCTACCAACATTTCTCCATCCCCTCCTTTTCCCATATCTTTCCCTACCTCTGGTAACCACTACTCAACTCTCTATTTCTCACTTTTTTTCTCTCTTTTGAATTTATTTTTCTTAATTGACCCATGATAATTGTATATTTTTATGGAGTACAATATGATATTTGGGTACATTCATACTGTGTGCAATGATCATATCAGGGTTCAGTGTATTACCTCAAACATTTGTTACTTCTTTGTGTTAGGAACATTCAACAGCATCTTGACTAGCTATTCAAAGATACACAGTACTTTGTTGTTAACTATAGTCTCCCTATATTACTAGAACCTTATTCCATTGTTGTTTCTCTCTAATATTTTGTATCTACTGGCCAACTTACCCATCTCTCCCTTCCCTTTTCCCCCACCACTCTCTAGAAACCACTATTCTACTTTCTACTTCTATGAAATCTACTTTTTTAGCTTTCACATATGTGTGAGAACATGAGGTATTTCTCTCTGTGTGCCTGGCTTATTCCACTTAACATAATTTTCTCCAAGCTCATCCACATTGCTGCAAATGGCAGAATTTAATTATTTCTATGGCTGAGTAGTATGTGATATATATATCACTGTGGAGTATACTTACATTTATAAAGCAAATATATTTCACAAAGTCTAGTTCCCTAAGTTTCAGGTTTAACCTAACTTCTTAAAAGTACATATAAAATGTTAACCTTGCAAAGGACAGGAAACTTTCCTCAGGCTAAAAGTCTCTGTTGTAAGATTAAAGAATTGTAACACAGCAAGGTTGCTGGCTCAAGGACAGATGAGTTACTGATTGATATGTAAAGATACTTGGAAATTGCTGTAGGGAAAAACAGCATTTGCTAAGATCATTTTCTGGTGGATCAACTTAACCTTTTGAAAATTGCATTATGGAATGTCCCCTTGCTTGTTACCAGCCTCTGTTGTTAAACTATTACCCCACCTACGTTCTTTTTCTGTAACTTCCTGGTCTGGAAAATAAATGTGAGGAGAGAACCCCAATTCATGGTTAATTTCCCAAGGAAGAAATGCCTCACTCGTGAGGGTTCTGAGAGATTAACCCCTTCAGGGTCTCTCACTGCTGGGAAGGGATGGGCTTTGAGTAATCCTTTTGCAGCTCCATCACGCATGGGAAGAGGGGTATCAAATCCGTGGGAGGCAAAGCAACATATCACATTTTTCCCTTATCCAGTCATCAGTGAAAGGACATTTGGGTTGGTTTCAACTCTTTGCTGTTGTGAATAGAGCCATGATAAACATGGGATTACAGGTGTCCTTTCAACTTGTCAATTTCCATTCCTTTTGGATACTAGATTGTATGCTAGTTCTGTCTATGGCTGTTTGATAAATCTTCATGCTATTTTTCATAGCAGCTGTACTAAGTCACATTACCACCAATAATCTGTAGGAATTCCCCTTTCTCTGCATCCTCACGAGCATTTGTTATTCTCTGTCTTTTTGATAATAGCCATTCTAACTGGGTTGAGATAATATCTCATTGTGGTTTTTATTTGCATTTCTCTGACGATTAGTGATATTGAACATTGTTTCTTATGCCTGTTGGCCACTTGTGTGTCTTCTTTTAGAAAATGTCTATTCAGTTCTTTTGCCCATTTTTTAATCAAACTATTTTTTTATTTGTTTATTTTTACTATTGAGTTGTTTGAGTTCTTTGTACATACTGGATATCAATCCCTTGTTGGATGCATAGCTGGCAAATAATTTCTCCCAGCAGGTTGTCTTTTCACTTTTTTTATTGTTTCCTTTGCTATGCAGAAGCTTTTTGATATGATCCCATTTGTTAATTTTTGCTTTTGTTCCCTGTGCTTCTGAAGGAGTATTCATAAAGTCTTTGCTTGGTCATTTAGGTCTATTGCTATCCTCAGCTCTCTGGTGGATTTTTTTTAACTATGATTTTGTAGCTTGAAGCTTAGGTAGGTTGTTATTGTTACTCGGGTAAAAGCAATAGATTCTTGTAACTTACTACATCCTAACCAGAAATGGACATCTTCCCAGTTGATTCTGGTGCAAGTGCCCTGAGAGCAACACTTGGAAAAGGCTCCTTAGGTGTTCTGAATAAGAACATAAAGAATAACTGGTTCCATTGGGGTGTATGTTAAAACTAGTTTTGAAATTATCTGCTTCCATGGAAATTCATATATCTTGTCAGGGAATGCTTGTTGCTTAGAAAATTTCAACATATGCATGTGGTACTTTTGTTATAAAGTAAAATTGAACGTTAGGAAGTTTATACCGAGGTTTTAAATATGAAACTTGAAAATGCCTTCATTTTTTCTTTCTCTTGAGAATGAAACTCTAGAGCTAGAAAAATACAATCTAACTCTTCAATAATAAATTTTTTTGCTTTTATTCCTTAACAGAATAAACTTTTTTTCCAGATGGTAATGCCTAAGCTAAGGAAACAGTACTTTTAATGAATTTTAAAATTAAACCACGGAGATGTGCTTTGACAGTTGGAACAGGAGAATATGATTCTAGATGTGTACTTTTCCACTAAAAGTTTTGGTACTTATTTATAACTAGTATTTACCATGTCAAACTTTTCCACTTTACAAAGAGGAAAGAAACTTTTTCTCTTTTTGTATCTGCATTGTCTGAATTCTGAAGTGACTCACATACATATCAAATGAAATAGTCTACATCATATATCACATCTGGTGTAGATTACACTAAGGTTCATGCCTGTGAGATCTTTGTTTGAGCTGCATAAGTTTATATTTTTATTCTTTCCTGTGAAGCACACCCTGATTTCTAAACAGAATCACAAGAGGTAGAGTCAAGGTAAAACCTGAGGAGGGTAGACAGAATACCTTCACCTGCACCTCTATTGGGTTACCATATGATAAGATCTGATTTCTAGCTTTTCTATGTATCATGCTGGATTTTCTTAATGTATATCAAGCACTTGCTAACTAAAAACTAAGTACCCACATCAACTAAAATATACTCCCAAATGGTACATAAAGTAAAAAGCTAATTGATAATAGAACTTTTCACTTGTTAATGACCAGAATGCTTCAGTTCCTACTTAGGACCCCTTGCCCTCAGCATACCTAAAATCTGAATTATTCACCATAACTTTGCTCTGTGATCCTGCCATTCTAATAGCAAAGGCAAAATGGTTTGGGGGCATGTTTCACTTGAGCTCTGGGATAACAAAACCATAGATTGACCCCACTACAGAGAACATAAATTGCTCATTTTGCAGAGTGGGAAGAAAGGGGTAGGAGGAGGGAGGTTGGGGGATGATTGAGTGGGGGTCACGGGGTACAAAAGTAATTTCTAGTAGTGGTTATACCCCCAGCATGAATCTGGCCCTCACATCACTGGCATGAGGGGTGACAATAAACTTTGCATCTCATGAATATTCAAAACAAATAAATAAGTAAGTATCACTCTTCTTTCCAACTCTAAACTATGGATATGTTGATGACATACCTTGCAACTATGAATTTTTCTTTTTCTTTAGATATGTTGTTATCACTAGTGAACCTTACAATTCAAGGTTCTTTAATTGAGGCTAGGAAACATTTTTGCTCTATATTATGGTTCAAACAGAAGAAAATACCATTAAAATGGACTTAAACAGTAGTTTAAGTAGAAAAGTATTTCAGCACTTCACCCAGAGCTTGAATCAGGCCAGGACCCAGTTTCCTGCTGTCCATTTTCTGAGTCAATGTCAGTGATTTGGGGTCTAATCTTTGGTAGATTCTCTCCTCGTGGTTACAAAATGACTTCCAGTTGGCCTCAGTGCCAGCTTTCTTTATTCCTGTGCAGTGGGAAAGAGACAGTCTCTTTTGAAGGATTCCACAGGAAAACAATAAGGTGCCCCAGGAAATGTGTCTTCAAATCTCATTGGCTCTCACTGGATTACATGCGTATCCCTGAACCAACCGCTGTGGTCTAGGGGTTGGGATATCTCAACTTGCTGAATCCATTTGAGACCTAGTCGCAGAACTTGAAGAGGGGCCAAGGCCATGCAAACCACATGGCCAAAAGAGGGGGAGGGAGTGAAATTCCCAGGAGAAAATCAGGCACATAATGGAAAAGCAACCAACAAATGTTCACTATATTTACTATGGGCTACTTGAAGAATGCAGTCATTAAATTATTGAAATCTCATCATTTCTGGAGTAAGTCACAGGAATTATCAAAAATTCCAAAGGGAGGTCAGAGAAATGGAAGAGTGAGCCTAATAGCATCTCCCTTGTTCAGGGATCTACGCTAGGAAGAGGGTGGGGAACCCCTGCTTCAGATCACATGAACTTGTACTTGATCATTAAGATTCCTTCTAGCATCTATTCTAATCAGGATGAAAACACAGAACGGGAACCTATAAAAGTTTTATACATTATGTCATTTATTTTTTAAATTAATTACAAAAAATCCCATCTATTCTTGTACAAATCTGTTCTGTTTTTTGCTCTTTTAAAAAACTGGGTTATTGGAACTATTAAAATAATATGCTCAGCAGATCCAATCTCAGAATGCCTGTCGAGGCTTTCACCCTCTGTTAAGGAGCCCCCACTATCCCCCGCGCCCCCACCTCTGCTTAAGCACGTCTAAATTTTCCATCTGATCTGGGTAAGAATTATATTCTTCCTTACTTTGTCTCTCTCATGCTAAGCTCACGCCCCCACCTCTGCTTAAGCACATCTACATTTTCCATCTGATCTGGGTAAGAATTATATTCTTCCTTACTTTGTCTCTCTCATGCTAAGCCAAATTATTTCAGTGCTTATTCAGTGTGTAAAGTGTTAGTTTGGTATCCATCACCTCGCCAACGAGTGATCAGACCAGAGCATCTTGCCTATTACATAAAGGGTTCCCTGTCCACACTGTCATAGATGCTGGGCTGCTCTAGGAGGTTCATGGCCAAAACTGGGGGTTGACCCAGTGCCAAGCTCTGACAGTTGTGAGAAACATTACAGGAACTGCAGCACAAAACTCCTGCTTGTCCTGTAGGAGTTTCTCAGAGTTCAAGGGGGAAAAAAAAGCCTGTCCCCCAAGTTTTTACTCACTGATGAAACCTCTGAGCCAGAGGAGACCTGGGTACCGATCATTACACCATTAGTGGCACATGTCTTTAGCTTACACACAGCAATCACATTCCTAGAGTCGTGCCTGCAGTGACTAGACTGACTCAGAGGATTCCAGGACCAGGACACGGAATAACAAGAGCCAGTGCTCACACAGGACAGTCTATACCCATGTCGAAGGCATGTAACAACAGCTATCCTATCTTCTTTGCTGCAAGTTGCTTTTTTGTTCCAAAGTCCCTTTTGTCCTTTTCCAACAACCAGTTTTGAACAGTGCCATTTCAGGTTATTCAACCTGTTGCAATAGCTTTGAAACTCAGACCATCCAATATCATCCTTCTCAGAAGATCCCTGGGCTCCTTTGGACCAGCAATGCAAAGCTCTAGATATCAACAGAAATGAGGACCAAAGTGGCATGGCCCCTTTCTACACACAGAGCTGATGCTAAGGTTCTGGGTCAACACCAATCATGGCATGCAACCAGAAGCAGTTCTGTGGATTCACCCCAAAACAAAGGATGGATGCTCGAAGACAGCTTAGTGATCCAACTACTCAAAATTAAAATTGTTAGCACTTTTCAACTGGAAGTTGTCATGGAAGGGAAGAAGGCAAGAAAGGAGGGGGGAAAAGAAGGGCGAAGAATTCTACCTCCTGAGAAATCTCATTTCACCTGTTTTGGTCGTGGAGATGAAATAAAAATCATCAGCATTTATCTGAATGGCTTATACACACATCTAATTACTGCACTGCACAGGAATCAACTCATTCATGAAAAATGGTCCAAACCTGCTTTGTGGTTATTTAATTTGATTAGAACATTCAGTCATGGTCATCCCTGCTCAGCCATTCTAGTTTGTTCAGTGAGTATCATGTTCATCTACTTAAAAATGGACTAATTCCAGGCTGAGCGAGCCCGTGGCGCACTCGGGAGAGTGTGGCACTGGGAGCGCAGCAGCACTCCCACCGCAGGTTCAGATCCTATATAGGGATGATGGGTGCGCTCACAGCGCTCACTGGCTGAGCGCAGTGTGGCCAGTCTCAAAAAGGCCAAAAAAAAAAAGGACTAATTCCATAGGTGCTGGAGTTAGGAGCAGAAAAGGAGGTAGGAAAGAGGAGCAAGCACAAGGAAACAGACACGGTCCTGCCCTCAGGTTACCAGCAACCATAGAGGCTGAAATCTCAGCCCCAAAGGAAAAAAAAAGTCAAATCCCAGAAATTTTTTTTTTTTAAAAAAAAAAGTACAGTTATAACATACATGTATGTGCAAATACACAAACACACACACATTTTGTCATACTAAACTAAGATAAAAGTCTTTGGTTTTATACACTTTAATGCATCCTGTAAGCAAAGCAAATTAGATAGAATACAAATTATCATTGCACATAAGTTTCAGTACCACGGATGTGTCAAGGCTTTAACTCTGAGATATGTCTCTTTTCAGAATTCATTGCATTTCAGCTGCAAGAATTGTTTATTCCAGTCTTAAAAAATGGCAGGCTGCAGTGGAACACTGAAGAGTAAAACAAATAAATGTCAAGAGTTTGATCGTGCGTCTTTGTCCTTTTGGATACAGGTGAGAATTGTCAAGTGAGCGGATAAAGAGAGGGCAGGTGAACACAGGGTGTAATTAAGAAATGCCAAAGGGATGGAGAAAAATAACGTGAAAATACAGTAATTGGATGGGTTAGACATGCTAGATATGGGGAAATTGCCCTGATTTCTAATGTACGATAAAAAAA
>NW_007729814.1:21859-23152 GCF_000696425.1 Galeopterus variegatus | reverse complement strand
AGGGTGAACGTGGTGGAAGTTAGTGCTGCGGCTCCACGCTGGACCTGGACCACGCATGCTTTAGATGCACTTGGTTCAATCATGTCAACAGCTCAGCAACTTTGGAATTTAGAAAAAATTACCTAAACTACAGAAAAGTGGAAAAGGATAGTCCAATAAGCCCTCCTATACCCACCCATTGCCTAAATTCAGCTACTGTGATCATTTTGCAAATTTGACTCTCTCTCTCTCTCTCTCTGATGCGTTAAAAGAGCTGACATGGAAGCGTCATAGCAAAACCCTCTGCTTGAACTCCTAGTGTCTGTCTCTCTCTGGCAAATGTCACTCAATGGTTGTGTTATCTAGACAGAGTCTGCACTATCTGGGAGGCATCATGATGGAAGATTGCATTTGCTGTGTATAAAGGCCCAGCTCCTGTTTTAGGGATGCAGACCACCTATCAGGAGCTAAATATGTCACTGCAGCATAGCTGGGTCACCAACCCAGTCTTCCAAACTCTCTCCAGGAAAATAGCTTCTCCAGGCCCACGACTGGATGAAGATCATAGGCTGAGAAAACTTTGTGTTTCTTGAAGTGAAAAAGTTTCGCCCATTCCCCATTGAGTTCCAGTAAGGGTCCAAAAATTGGGTTGCACCTTCCACCCCATCACAAAATGATATACCCCCATAACTATAGCAGAGATTTTTTTTAAAAAGGATGAAATCTTAACATCCCAGTGGCCCATCCCACCTCAATGCACACTCTGGAAATTGCTTGTACAACTAACACTATCAGCTCTGTGATCACATTGCAACTTGCACAGCTCTGTTCTAGCTCTATACACATATAAAAGTAAAATTTCACATTTGCATAGAGAAAGAAAGCTGTCACAAAACAAACTCATGTCACTTGATAATCACATCAAAAAGTAATCAATTCAGTCCTGAATCTCTGAGCTGTTGTCTGTAGATAGCTTACGTCTTCTTCAAAAACCCAAATTTATCACCTCATTTCTCTGTCATCAATGTAAATTTGCATTCAAGACGCTGAACAAGCACCAGGAACATTGAAAAACAGTATTTCAGTTGAACTTAATTAGGTCATTTCACTGGAAAGAAATTGTACCTTGTCTATCAGGTTGAGAGATATTTGGATTTTGTGATTGTTTTGTCTTTAAATTGTATTTCATATTGAAAATTCCTTGGAACAAATTATCAGTTGGTTTATTGACTAACTTCAAAGTTTGAAAAATCTTATCTAGACAAAAAGAGCAACTTTTTCTTAATAAATAACCCATCTTGGAACCATAACTGT
>NW_007729814.1:18373-20812 GCF_000696425.1 Galeopterus variegatus | reverse complement strand
GTCTGTAGTTTAATTAATAGTATTGTACCATTATTAATTTCTGAGTTTTGATGAGTGTACCATAGGTATGTGTGATGCTATATTAAGGAAAGCTGGCTGAAAGATATTTGAGAACACTCTACCACCTTCGCAGTTCTTCTGTAAATCTAATATCACTTCTATATTCAAATACAGCCAACATATTCTCTGCGCAGCAGCAGCATTCTGCTAAGGCAAATTGAGTTTAAGCCAAGACCAAAGCACCTGATCTATACTTACGAAGTGTTTGTTCCTCCATGTTAATCGGTGCACTGACTCATACCCAAGGCAGCAATTTTAATTCCATTATATGTCTTAAATATCCTTTGGAGATTTGATACTTAAAATTGCCCATCTTCTTCCTTTTGTCTAATCCATCTAGCTAATAATATGCCACTTCCCAGACAAATTTCCAAATCTATTTCTTTGGCAAGGAACCCTTCCTTCTTTGCAATGTCTCTTCTAAAGGTCAGTAGTCACCCTTATAAGAGTCACTTTGATCTAAATCTTTCATAGACTTCTTGCACATCTTACAGCATGAATAACACCCAGATGAACTTACAAAAGGGAGATGTCCTATGCTGTCTCTTCAGTAACCTGTCACCGGGAAGAGCATTGCTAATCTTAACATCCCAGTGGCTCATCCCACCTTAATGCACACTCTGGAAATTGCTTGTACAACTAACACTATCAGCTCTGTGATCACATTGCAACTTGCACAGCTCCGTTCTGGCTCTATACACATATAAAAGTAAAATTTCACATTTGCATAGAGAAAGAAAGCTGTCACAAAACAAACTCATGTCAAGGTCTCTCCAGACCCATCTCGAGTCTTTTTTCTCTTCCCAATAATGGTGCACTGTGTACAAGAAGCAAAAGAAAACAAAGCTCAATGTTCAATAAATTCGCCTTGTTTCATTTTTATTTTTATTTTTATTTTATTTTTTTATTTTTTATTTTTTTTTAAAGATGACCGGTAAGGGGATCTCAACCCTTGGCTTGGTGTTGTCAGCACCACGCCCAGCCAGTGAGCGAACCGGCCATCCCTATATAGGATCCGAACCCGTGGCCTTGGCGTTATCAGCACCGCACTCTACCGAGTGAGCCACGGGCCGGCCCTCGCCTTGTTTCATTTTTATTAGCTGTGTTTCAATGGCAGCAAGGCACTGCCAAGAGGGAAAGCAAATGGGAGAGCATAAAACGTGAAATGTGGAGCTGTTACAACCCAGACACTTATTGAAACCATCAATTAATTGACCAGACAAGTTTAGTGTAGGTTTGCTGTACTTACCATAAGATCTCAGAACTTGGGTTTGAACGAGCATTGCAAAAGGAGAAACTGACCATCCTGGCATCCATAACCTCTAAAATCTCATCTCCCACAATATCCCTTCAAACACAAAGTGACCAACACCCCATTCTTGCTGGGGTCCACGCACTTTCCTGCCACCCTTCACACTAGGCATTCCCTTAGGTCAAAATACCTGCTTTCCTATTCTCCCTTTAATCAAGTCTTACCATCTCCTTCACTGGTCTTCTCAAATTACTCCCATCAAAATTATTCTTATTACGCTTCAATTTCTAACTCCTTCTAAATATGCTGTGAGAAAACCAAGGCAAAGTTGGTCAGCTTTTACTCAAAAGTGTGCACTTGATTTTCCTGCAATCTCTTTTTTTTTTCTTTCCAGAATGTTCTATGTTGCCATCTACGTTTTATTCCCACTATAAAATATCTGAGTAATTTTAGCGATGCTCTTTTAGCACTGTGGTGAAATTGCTTAAGCTTCAGAAACCTCAACTTCTCATCCCTAAACTGGAAATAATACACATAATGAGTGTTTGTATGGCACCTACTAAGCAGAGTTCCCAGCACACAGCTAGAGCTAAATTCACATTAGTGTTGGTGTTGTTGATGGTGGTGGTGGTGATGGTACTGATGTTTTAATTGAATTTCAGGCATTCAACTAAAACTCAAAACCTTATTTCTACCCTTCCATTAAGTAGATGTCAATCTCTATTTGAGACTATTCAGTGCACATGACCTGCCATCAAAAAATCCCATGAAATAACAGTTAATTTATTTTTTAAAAAGAATAAATCCATGCTGGAAAACAACATATTATCCCATTAGAACAGAACAAACAAAATAAAAACAGACCTAGCAATCCTTCTTCTGAGTATGTATCCAAAGGAAATGAAATTGTCACCTTGTAATGATACCTGTTCTCTCAAGTACACTGCAGCACTATTCACAATAGCCAAGACATGAAAACAACCTAGGTGTCCATCAACAGATAAATGGATAAAGACACTGTATACACACACACACTCACGATGGAATATTAATATTATCCAGCTATAAAAAAAAGGAGGACATCTTTGCCATTTGCCACAACATGGATGGACCCGGAGGACATCATG
>NW_007729814.1:15813-17884 GCF_000696425.1 Galeopterus variegatus | reverse complement strand
ATACAGACTGGCCACTCACTGGCTGAGCGAGGTGCGGGAGCAACACTGAGGGTTGAGATCCCGTTGCCGGTCCCGGTCCGGTACAGGCACGACACTGAGGGTTGCGATCTGTTGCTGGTCACGAAAAAAGACAAAAAGGAAAAGAAAAAAAAAAAGGAGGACATCTTTGCCATTTGCCACAACATGGATGGACCCGGAGGACATCATGCTAAGAAAAATAAGCCAGACACAGAAATAAAAATATTGCATGACCTCACTTATATGTGAAATCTGAAACAAACACACACATACAAAGGTCAAGGATATAAAGATAGAGAATAAAACAGGGTTGCAGTGGAGGCAGGGGGAAGAAATGGGCGGATATAGGCCAAGTGATACAAAGTAGCAAAATATGTATTATGAACAAGTTGTAAGATCTAATGTGCAACGTGAGGACTGTAGTCCATAATCGTGTACTGTATTCAGAGTTTTTGTCAAATGAATATATTATAGATGCTCTTGCCAAAGGGAGAAAAAATGAGTAACTATGTGAGAAGATGGATATGTTCATTTGATCCACTATGATAACCATTTTACTATATATTTTTATCTTATAACATCGTGCCATATTCCTTAAATATACACAACGAAATTTATTTTTAAAATAGAAGAACATGCCCAGATTGGCCTACTCTTCCCAGGAGGAGGATCAAAGATACACAGAGGGGTACGAGCCACCCCGATCTAGCCCAGCTGAGATCAGCCAACCACAGGTGCATGAGTGAGTTCAGCTCAGCCCCACCGAGTCCAGCCAAGATCAACCAACTCTTACCTGATCTAAAGATCTGCAAGAATAAGTTATTGTTGCTTAAAAACAATACCGAAATTTGGTGAACTTCCTATAACACAGAACGCAGATGAGATCTGGCTGATGAAGAAACAAAACTGAAGAAACCACAGCCCAAAATATACACAAGAGAACATCTCACAGCAAGCACAGGTCCAGATATGCATTAGTTCAAATAAGTATTCATAGAAACCAATGTGGGTCCTGAGACAAAGCCAGAAAAGCCACTTAAAGAGCTATAGTTGGAGCCTGGGAACTGGCCTCACCGTACCCTTCCACTATTCTGAAGGTCAGGGAGCAGCAGCACATCACCACCCCTGCACTACCCCCTACCACACACATGCACATGACATCAACACCCCCAGATCCTCTTTGTAGCAAAGACACAATCAACCTAGAGGAGCAAGTAGCCTCAGGGTGGGGACTACAGAGAGAATCAGATGCAGGCCCTGCTGAAGTCCCTCCAGATGTATGCATGGTCTCTAAAGCAGTGGTGCTGTCCCAGGAGATCACCTGCTGTGTCCTGGGGCCAGAGACACTCAGGAGGCATGGAGAGAACCCAGATCTAGAAGTTAAGCCTCCTGAATCCCTATATCAGGCTTCACAATCCAGGCCGTGCCCACAGTTAATTAGAAGAGGGTGGCTCCTGTGGTCACAGCCTATGTCCGAGGACAAGCAAAGAAGGATTGCCAATAAGAAATGGGAAATCAATCAAATACGTCCAAATATTTGGGGAAAACCAACACCTATGAGAGAGGCCCCTAAGCCAACAAAAAGGAGAAATAAAACTTAAGGAGTCAGAGGGAATAAACAGAAGAAAATATAAAAGTAAATTCAATCAATGTCCTCAGATAGAGTCAACACTAACCTCATTCAAAATCAGAAGCATCAGCTATAAAGAAAAAATATTTAGCCTTTTTGGAAATTAAGAATATGATGGTTAAAAATTTTCTTTTATAATGCAACATTTGAGCTAAATAGCATAACTGACCTAGACAAAGTTTAAATAGGGAGCTGGAAGATTACACTGAAAGATTCTTCCAGAATGCATGCAAAATAAGGAAACTAATGCACAAGTATTCATATCAGTGGCTGAGATCTCTGCCTTTCATATCTGCAGAGGACAATAGAAAGATGCTGAAAGTAAACAAAAAAAGAAAAAGAAAATTACACGATTCAATTATTTTAATATTTAGCATGTAATGGGGGAAAACCTAGAGATTGCAAAAGACACTATGTTTTGGC
>NW_007729814.1:14012-14640 GCF_000696425.1 Galeopterus variegatus | reverse complement strand
TAAAAGCAGTATTAAGTAAGGAAAGGGGACATAGGTGGTGTGCCAAAGTGGAGCTCAAGATGTGAGTGTCATTACAAATACACATTCTGTAGCACAAGGTAAGCAGAAGTATGTTTGGAAATCAAAACCTCTAAGACTTTTCTTGACAATGGATGTTAATTATGGGCCACTATGTTATGAATTTACCCCTCCAATGATGAATATTTTTTCCTTCTCTGGGCACCTACAAACTGACCTGCATCCTTTTCCATCCCATTTCGCCTCTTCTCTCACCACGAGCTGAATCCCTCTCATTAAAAGTTAATCTTCTGCCGTGACACTTCTGCCCACCTTTTGCATCCAAGCTTGCAAGAGACCAGCCCCTGGTTTTCCTCCTGTTTCATGACCACCCCTCCATCTTTCCCCAACTACACAACATTGCCCAGAGCTCAATCTTCCATTTAGATACTCCCATAGCATCAGCTAACACCTCCAGATATCAGACTACTCAATCTATCTAAATACAAATATCCAATCACCATGGACACCAGCTAGAGAAACATTGTCCTGTGGGGCACTGGCGTTCTATGTTTTTCTTACTAATATTTATCTGTAAAAGACAGCTGTAGCCTCAGGTATGACTTACAAA
>NW_007729814.1:2631-13003 GCF_000696425.1 Galeopterus variegatus | reverse complement strand
TTAGAGGACCATTCCAAGGATCTGTGCCTACTTCTGAGTAGTTACCAAATTGGTTTGAAATTTCCTGCCATTTCTTATGTTTTGACAGTGATGACTGTTTCTAATATATCCTCAGCCACCACACAGTATTATAAACACAATAAATGAGTTTCTGTGACTCCTCACATGTCATAGAAACTTAATAAATGTTTGCAGGACAAAACTCAAGTGGGAAGGTGCTGAGCACTTGATAAAGCCAGAGGAGACAGTCTGTGGGCTCAGACGCACGGGGGTCCATGCTGGCTTTGCCACTTAGGGAAGTTGGGGCAAATTTTTGTTTTCCTCAACTGAAAAAAAAAAATCATGTTGGCAGTTTGTATATCCTGGACTTATCATGAAGATTAAATAAAAAGAGATTAGGTAGCAGAAAACCAAATGAGGTAGCATTATCATAACCCCAGTATTATACAATATTTTCCCCTGGCTAAAATGATGATTGAAGCCATAAGCAGTCACTTTCAATAGTAGATGATGAGAAATTGTGGGTAAAGTCGCTGACATAAGTACTTTTGACAATGCAAAACACTGAGTTAACCACTCCCCTTGGCTTACAAGGATATGCTAAGGATCTTGCCTTTCTGGAAATAGGGTAAAAGACATCACCAGGGATATCCATCAGCCATGGACCAATCCATCTTCCTTCCAGGAATGAAGTGAGAAACTCTGCAGAGCTGCTGCTTCTGAGTTCAAAAATGACTCTTCCTGACACTACAAAAACATTATTAAGGTTCCTTGAGAAAGTAAAAATAGAGTTGCCATATCATCCAGCAATTCTACGTCTGGGTGTATACCCAAAAGAATTGGACTTGAACAGATAAGTGCACACCCATGTTCCTGGAGGCATTATTCACCATAGCCAAGGGGTGGAAGCAACTCACGTATCCATCTGTGGATAAATGGAAAAGCAGAATGTGGTCTACATGTACCGTGGAGCATTATTCAGGCTGCAAAAGGAAGGAAATGCTGGTTCATGCCACAATGTGGATGAACCTCGAGGACATTATGTTAAGTAAAATAAGCCAGTCACAAAAGGGCAGATATTGCATGATTCCATTTACATGAGGTACCTAGAGTAATCGAATGCGTACAGACAGAAAGAAGAAGGGTGCTTGCCAGGGGCCAGGGGAGGGAAGAATGGGGATTGTTATTCAATGGGTATAGAATTTCAGGTTTGCGAGAATAAGAAGAGATCTGGAGATGGGTGGTGGTGATGGTTGCACAATGTGAATGTACTTGATGCTACTGAATCATGCACTTCATAATGGTTAAGATGGCAAATTTCATGTGATGTGTATTTTGCCACAATATAAAAACTGGCTCTTTTCACTTTAAACCGTGCAATCTGCCCAGACTCTGCTGGTTACGAACTAATTTTTGTTCTAAATGGAGGGGAAGATGAGGCTACATTTAATTTTGTTAGGATGACTTCTCTTTCTCCCACATTATATTTCCCTCCATTACTTAAGGCAAACATATCTTTTATGAGTACATAAAGATCAATGAAATCTGGCAGGAATACTGACGAGATAACCCCATAAGAACAAAACACACGTACTCTTTTCTAAATATAACTTGAATATAGGCTACTCCCCAGCAGTAATGATAGTTAGCATTCAGATATTAGGAGTGTTTACTCTGCTAAACCAGGCACTCATTATTCCATTATTATCAATTAGACTTTATTGCAACAGAACTATTTCTAATAGATAGTGCAAACTCAGTGCATAGATTGCCATTTGCATAGCAAAATATCATTACTCAATTTGACAAGTGAGCCCGTGATTTTTTATGAGGAGCGAAGTTGTTTTACCCAATGCCAATGCCTGTAGGGCAATATCACTGTCTATGGGAAGTGAAGGAAATGTTTGTTATTAGTATGATTTCTTTTCTAAAATTGATTCTTATTTTCGAATTATTAAATTCACTTGAAAATGTACTCAGAAATACGCAGAGGCTAGTTGAGCAGCTCCAACTAATACATTCTGGAACCTAATCTCATTTTTAGTCATTGCATATTAAGGAAAGAGCATTGCTACTGTGCTACTGTACAGAGACAGAGAATGAGAAACCAACTCATCCCATGGGTAAGCCAAGAACACATTAAAAACTGTAGTGATTATGTTAAAACCACGAGCACACTTTTCAAAAATAAGTTACCCTTAAAAGGCTCTAGTTCCTAAAAATAAAAGCAGGAAGCTTCAGGGAAAAAAGAAATATATGTTACAACAGTACATAATTCAGTGCTCACCAATTAATTCTAATGCTCAAATACTTAGTGAGCTTTAAATATATTCCAGACACTCACGTAGGCACTGGGAACTCAAGCGTAAATAAAACAAAGTCCTGTTTTTCTGAATATTGCATTCTAACCTTGAACATGCCATGTGTTAAATAAACTGGGATAGATTTACAAAGAGGGTAAAAAAATTAATGGTTCTCTTAGATCTCTGAGTAATTCAGGACCCACTTAAGCAGATGCATCCAGTTATGGGATATTCCCCTATCCATAATGCCCCTCTTTGCACATGCTACAGAACTTTTGTTTTGTCACCCTATGATCTTTTTCCATATGATGTCATGGAAATAAATGCAATGTCTCAGTTTCCGTCAGTGCACTCTTGTAAGCTGCTATTTGAAGAGTGTAATACTCCACCCTTGCTTTGATGCAGGACCTTTTACACCTGTAAACAAACTCGGTCCCTGTACTTACAACATAGTGTTCCAGGTCTGTCTGTCTCTCTGCCCAGATTTTCCCAACTGGTAGACTCCTTTCCTGATGAACCCAAACCAGCTCTTCTTCACTGAATCCCATTTACAATGGATTATTTGTACTTCTCAATATTTCCATGTTAAGGTTCCCTCAAGGGTTTCCTGTGAGATGTATACAGTAGAAAAAGAAAAATATTCTAGGCAACGCCTAAATTCATAACGTAAAGAAAAGATTGTGAATCGCTGAACAGGCATGCCCAGAATTATACTGCGTCGTTTTACCATTAAAATTAGACTGTGCTTGTCTCAGAAACGTGGTAAAGTTATCTCCCTATTTGTAAAGGGTACTTATGAGAAATGCATTTCTGTGAAAGACGGCTTCGTTGTTCAAGGAACAACATGACCTTTCTTCCTTGTAGATGGCAAAAACAATTTTTGAGATTAAAATTATGAAAAGATTTCCAAGAATATGTGTGCTTTTCAATTTAACACAACTTTGTGTTAAATTCCATGTAACATAATTTTCTCTGAGGGTGATTTTGTTTTTCAGTTTACCTGCACAACCAGAGGTTTGCATTTCTTTAGAATAAAGCACTTTGTGTAAGGCAAATAGAACGGTGCCTCTCACAATCTTTAATAACATCTCACCTGCCTCTTTCTAACCACCATTCAGCCCATTCCTCTTCTCGTCTTAACAAAGGTTCTTAATGCTTTTTTTCTTGTGAGCTAGAGATTAAACCATTCCCACAGATGTTAAGAACACTGCGGGACTGGTGCATCATTTGCAAGACATTGAAAGGTAGTATTTGCATTTAGGGTTCCATTTCTTTTCAAATTTCTAGAATGAAATTTACAAATTTTGGAGGTTTGAAGCACTAAGGGGTTCTATCAGAGAGAGAAGATACAGAAACAAAGATACAGAGAAAGAGTGAGCTAGGAGCTGATCACATCCAAATTCCCTGAGATGGTTTTGAAAATTCAAATTCCAAGCCCTTACTCCAGAACTAAACATAAGAATGCCCAGGGCACTACTGGGGCTCGGCATTTCATATGCACCTAAGGTGACTTTTATACACAGGACATTTGAGAACCAAATGCCCAGAGATGAGGGGTAGAAAAATAAGAATCAGACCTTGGAGCATTTATTTTCCTTTCCATCTCCCAGCCAGTACAATGTGACTGCTACTTAATGTATTGATTCTTCTGGTCCATTAGCTGATGGCAGTCATTATTAGCTAAAAACAGGAAAGTAGGGGGGCTGGAGAAAAGAATCTTGGAGGAAATAGTTCACCCTTCCCCACACACACATACATAATACAAGCAAAGATGGTTTGGGGGTGCAATCCTCTTGTTAATTTGACAACTCTTTTTTAACAGAATTAAATCACCTCAAATCACTGGAAAGAAAATGTTTATAATTAGACATTCAAATCAACAGCACTGGAACCTCTAATGATGACATGCTTAACATCTGATTCTTAAAATGCTACTCCCCCACGTGTCAACCCACCGATGAGCCAATCAAACTATTTAATGGGCAGTAGAAGGATATCTGAAAATAAATGCATAAACATATTAGGTTAATGAGAGTATCAAAAAATAACAGTGAAAGTAAGTAAGCTAGGAACAGAAGAGAGACAGTACCGGTGGACTTCCAATAGCAATCTCACTTCTGAGGAAGACCCAAAACTTGCCTGAGGATTTTCAGCACAAAGGAGATTTTCACAGGTACAAAAGATCTGCGAAGGGATGCCTGAGTGAGGCAGTCCATTGCTTAAACATTTTCTAGATCTGCCTGTTGTGTACTGACGACAGCATGCAAAGGTCTCAGCTCAGTTCAAAAGGGTGAATAGACCAGATTTCTTACTTCACCCAAGAGAACAATTCTGTAAGATCTCTTGCCAGGAGAAAAATACTGATTTTCTCCTTTAACCTTCTTTCCACTGTTCTCAGTTATAGGTTGTTTGTTTGTTTGTTTGTTTGTTTGTTTTAAGTAATGCTCAAATAACTTTTGCAATTTGAGATATTAAGGAGAANTGAGGATTTTCAGCACAAAGGAGATTTTCACAGGTACAAAAGATCTGCGAAGGGATGCCTGAGTGAGGCAGTCCATTGCTTAAACATTTTCTAGATCTGCCTGTTGTGTACTGACGACAGCATGCAAAGGTCTCAGCTCAGTTCAAAAGGGTGAATAGACCAGATTTCTTACTTCACCCAAGAGAACAATTCTGTAAGATCTCTTGCCAGGAGAAAAATACTGATTTTCTCCTTTAACCTTCTTTCCACTGTTCTCAGTTATAGGTTGTTTGTTTGTTTGTTTGTTTGTTTGTTTTAAGTAATGCTCAAATAACTTTTGCAATTTGAGATATTAAGGAGAAATATAAATCACTGCCTGACACAAAATACTGGCTTCCTAACAGACTAATTAATCGTAACACTTGGGCCCTGTTCACATATCGACACCCCCTCTTCATACCCAAAGCACATCTTAAGCTCACCCCTTAATTCCCAGTTCAAACTTTGCCCCCCTTTGCTCCCATGTCAGTATTAGCTGCTTCACCTTTGGGTTTCCATAGCACTTTCTACCCTTTTACAGCAATTACCACATTGCATTGTGATTATTTTTGTGCCCATTTTTTTCCCACTGAAGTCTAATGACTAAGCTATGAACTTCTATGGAACTGGGGTCTTTATTCTTTTAAGTTTTATGGCTTATATAGTGTCCAGCATATGACAGGTACTTAATAAATGCCGGATGGATGGATGGATGGATGGATGGATGGATGGATGGATGGATGGATGGATGATGCTGAGGAGACTACGCTAGACTCAGCCAAGAAGAGAGAGCAGGTTCCTGACACACAGGTCCTTCTATGATCTCCTCTAAACCTCCTCCCATCAATGTCTCATCTCTCTAATTCCAATTGAATCCCAGCTTTAATTCTATTCCGGTTCTCTTTCCTCTGTCTACAAGTAGGCTCAAGTCTCTTCTATGCTTAAAAGTTACAATTAACAAGACGTCCCTCCTGTCTACACTCACTGGCCCCCATGTCTTCAGTAGGGTTCCCTTGAGGAAGGAGAAATAACAAGCACAGCTGTGGTGTCAGAAGTCTAGCTTCAGATGGGGCTTCAGGGGAATCCTGCAACACGATTTGTGCTGGAGCTTATCCAGCCTTCAGGTAAGGGGGTTGAGACTTTAGACACCCCCACACACACTGAATTAGTGAGCCATTGGCCACCAACCGCTGGAGAAGGGCATTTGAGGGGCACATGGCTCCTGGCATCTCTAGGAGTGGGCTTCCTCCATCCACAGACTGGAATCACTTGAAGAGCTTTGAAAACTACTGATGCCAAAGTCCCACATCCAAAGATTATGTTTTCATTGGCCTGGGGTGTGGTTTGAGCATCGAATTTCTTAAAGCTCCCCAGGTGACAATGCTGTCATTGAGTTAGCACCTAGTGGATGCCGTGTGCCAGGTCAGGCACACCCCACAGCCCTTGTGTTTCCCGAAGCATGGCTTGCACGTCACAGGGGTGTGTCAGGCATTAGTGGTGCACACACAGCAGCACCCAGGGAGGAGGAGTGAGGGAACATGAGTGGGCGGCAGAGTCTCTCCTGCTGCTTCCAGACCTCTGGTGGCAGATCCGTCCATGCACTGCACACACCAAGTGCACACACGTGTGCAGGACACACACACTAGGCACAGACATCTCTGAATCCAGATGCTCTTCAACCTGCGGGGGGCTCACCACTGGAGTTTCAGGGCAAGGCTGGAACAGGAGAGCTGGGTCCCTGTGGCCCTGACCTGGACAAGACCCAGATTCCCTGGAGTGGGGCACGAGGCCCTTGCTGACCTGGGGTCTTGCCTCCTCCTGAGAACTCATCATTTTCTGGCCTGGCCTTGTGCTCAGTGCTCCAGTAGTTGGGAACGACTTGCTCTCCACCTATATCATGCTTGCTCAGGCTGTTTCCTTGGCCTCCAAGGTCCTCTATCCTCTCCCTGCACCTTTTATATCTAGGTCCCTCCTACTTGTCTTTGAAGTCAGTGCTCAGATGCCAGCTCCTCCTGCAGACTTTCTGATGCCCTCCATCTGGGCTTAGTGTCCCCTGCTGCACTGCCCTAGTGCCCACCCACACCCCGTCTCAGCTGTCATCACTGCTTTGAAATGGTCAACCCCAAGCTGGCCCACTAAGCCCTTTGAGATCCAGTGCCTGCTGGCCTGTCTCGCCTCACCTCTGTCCACCTCCTTCTACACTGTTCCTCTTCTCCCGCCTTAGTGCCCACCCACACCCCGTCTCAGCTGTCATCACTGCTTTGAAATGGTCAACCCCAAGCTGGCCCACTAAGCCCTTTGAGATCCGGTGCCTGCTGGCCTGTCTCGCCTCACCTCTGTCCACCTCCTTCTACACTGTTCCTCTTCTCCAAGCTGCAGCCAGAAGGGCCTCCTTGTCCCATCCTGGAGTCTTTGCACTGAAATGCAACTACCTCAGATGCCCTGTTGGCAGGTCCTTCTGCATTCTGGCTTCAGCATAACCTTCCCTCTCCACAAAGCCTTTCCTGGCCACTCAGTCTGAAGCAGTTTTCACCCACTCTGCCTTACATTGCTCTGTTC
Source organism: Galeopterus variegatus (assembly GCF_000696425.1). Classification (NCBI taxonomy): domain Eukaryota; kingdom Metazoa; phylum Chordata; class Mammalia; order Dermoptera; family Cynocephalidae; genus Galeopterus; species Galeopterus variegatus. Next base: position 5,641 of record NW_007729814.1, on the reverse strand, counting down.
CAACACTTCCTGATGCACTTAATAGTACCCATTTTCTTAGTGGTTTCCTTCCCTTTTTTTTTACTTTTTTTTTTTTTATGTCTCCCTCCACAAGAATATGATCACCATGACAGCAGGGAATTTGTGTGTTTTCAGGGGAGAAGAGAAGAGACCCATACCCAGTCCAATGCATCATAAGAGCTCAATAATATTTACCAGCCCTCTAAGCAAATAAATTAACTGTGTCTTTTCATCTGGGTATCCCCAGTATCTAACCCAGAAGTTACTGCATAGTAGAAATACAATCAATACACACAGGGCCAAACTATGGGAAGAAAAGATCAGGAACCCGGGTAATGGATCATTACAGATGGATGTGATGCTAAGACATAGGAAAGGAGGAAATTTGCACAGCCTTACAGGCAAGAGAAACACCTCCCCAAAGACCACCAGGTATGGAAGTACGTGGCTCCTCCCTGGAATGATGCACAGTTCGGTGTCACCTTTTAGCTAAATTGCACAGTACTTTGTAGATCAGTGGCAGGATGATCGGGGCCAGTATTCAGTGAGGCTCAGCTGTCCCTTGACGTGGTCTGGAGTTCCACAAGGATTTTTCTGATCAGGAGGAATGACACCCCCAGGTCTGCATTTTGAAAAGCCAATTTTTAAGCTAAGTGAGTGTGATTTTGAAATGAGTAGAGCTGGAAGCCAAGGAGACCGTCTAAGAGGAGAGTGCTCATGTATGAATGAACGAAGGGGATGCTGTTTATAGGGGCAGGTGGACAGAATCCCGGGACTGTGCAGAGGTATGAGCAGTGACTGGGGACACTGACTGGCTGAGAACTGAGGGGCAGTAATTAAAGATCCCTGAGTAGAAACAGACATCATAAGCTGTTCAGGCTACTGAAAGGAGGGTGGCTGGTTCAGGCAATGAAATTAAGCATTGGAGGCTGAGTCCGAGACACCTGCAGAACACCCAGGTGGAGAGAAAGCAGGGACATAGCCTCAAGTCAGTGTTGACATTTTAAATACCCAAATGTCCAGCTTTACAAGTTCTAGAGACTTCATTTTTAGTGCAAGCTATTTTTTGAGTGGAGAGTCTGAACTCATCAAAATACAATGTCTTGGCTAATACCTCTGGGGTGCTGTAACATTTTGGAAATACTAACAAAGATTTCTGGTTTTGACATTTTCTTTTCCCCAGCTCTTTCCCTAATGTGTCAGAGCAACAGGTGGTCACAGCCTCGAGGGAGGGTGACGAAACAGACGGGGAGATGCTATTCAATCTTCAGAGGCCTAAACTCTGGGAAGGGACTGAAGACATAAAAAATAGATTTAGGAGAATACCTGGGGAGTCAGGGTAAGGTTTCTACATCCCAAGACTAGATAAAAAGTCTACAGATTAGGGCACAGTCGAGAAGCAGGAAGAACTTAGACTTCAGCTGGGCTCTGAAAGGGGGTCCTGCACCTGCTCCCTGAATACAGAATCAGAGAGCAACCCAGAAAGTACGAGGGAAGCTATGAGCTTATTTCCAAGTGAGATGTCCTAGCAGAGAAGTGTCAGTGTGAAGAATTCAGGCATATGATCCTGAGATAGTCACAGCAAATGCCCCATGGCCCAGGGTGGAGGGACATAGCACACAGACACCTGTGTGCCCTGAGAGGGACCCTGAAGTCGCAGAGTGTCAGTCAAAGGGCCTTGTGGGCAGGATTGAAGATGAGCACAGCTGAGACCCAGGAGAATGGCAGATGTCTCAGAGACACTTGGACATACAGAGACAGAAAGACACACATCGCCACTGTGCCCAGGACTGAGACCAAATCCAAGGGTCAGGACTCCTCTTGACCGACTGTGATTAAGGTTCTACCACCCGCTTACACAGCAGTGCACAATAAAAGTTAAACTGATTTTAAAAAATCAGGAAAGTTCTATGTCTTCCGTAGGTTAGGTTGTAGACTAAGATAAGCCAGCAGCACTGGGAATGTAGTTTGGGCTAAGAAGACAGCGTTTCTGCTGCATTATGTATTTCTGATGTGTAAGCAAGAGGAAAGAGTGTGAACTATGATTTCAAGGCTTGGGGTAGAGTCCTGGGTCGTCTACACGTGTGCACATGTGGATGTGTGTGTGTGTTAGGGGGTGTGGGTGAGGGGGGTCTTGAGCAAATGTTTTGTGGTCAATTTATTAAGACAGGAGGAGGTACAGTCTACACGTGTGCACATGTGGATGTGTGTGTGTGTTAGGGGGTATGGGTGAGGGGGGTCTTGAGCAAATGTTTTGTGGTCAATTTATTAAGACAGGAGGAGGTACAGGCTTTAACTAAAATTAACATTTTGCAACAAATCTTTTTTCTTTGGTCCTCAAAATGAATTGGGGTACTTAGTCCTTAAACACACAACCTTCACCAGTCACTATAAATGTCCAGCAGTTTAAACAAACACAGATAGTGTTTGAAACATATGTGTTACAAACACATTTTGCAGTGTATTTAGAAATTACAGATTAATTCATTTTCCCAGGGTAGCCTTGCCCCTGAGCATCAGACCATGTTCAGGAAGACTCAAAACAGGACTCAAATGAATCCATAACCAGCCCAATTGCCATGTGGTCATTTTGACACTTTTTGTGACCAGAGAGTGAGCTCTACCCTGCCAGGGACTGTAACGACTGTAATATTTTACTCCCTTCATTAGCTCAAAATCCTTCCTTCCCTGACAGATTTACAGACACATGGGAGGTGACATTAAAGCAGGAATGAGTTGAATTCATAACTTCTGAGTATTTGCAAAGTAAGGATCCTCTCATATTGGGGGAGAAAAAACTGCTTGATAATAGAAAGTTAGGCTTCGTCAAACACATCACGAGACTCAAAGCAAACCCAGGTAATTTTCTATGGCTTGGTTTTCTCGTCTGGAAAATCAGAAAATGGTATGAGATGCCCTCTTAGGATGCTTCCTGTTCTGATATTCTACAATCAAGATTGAGTAACAGCCCTTGTTGGGAAGAACGCGGGGACGAGGGGGACATGTCTAT
>NW_007729814.1:1360-1931 GCF_000696425.1 Galeopterus variegatus | reverse complement strand
AATCAAGATTGAGTAACAGCCCTTGTTGGGAAGAACGCGGGGACGAGGGGGACATGTCTATCTTTCTGGGCAATCTTCTTCCTGGAACATTTCATCCTGCTGACACAGCATTCTCCCTGTTTATTCAAATCCTGTAGCTGTGCTACATGAGAGGGAAATACAAACTTCCAAAGGCATCAGGAGACTGGTTTTACCACAGTCTTGCTCTTTTTCCCATCTTTTGCAAACTTACATAAAAGCCAGATTCTTTTAAAATCTAAATGCCGCGTTGAGGTCCCAGACTCATCTTGTGTATCGACCACATTCGAAATAGAACGATATCCTTGGCATTTGACAGTTTTGTATTAACATGCACTTTCAAAGCTCTGTAAAAAAAGAAATGAATCCAAGCAGCCTCCGTGCAGAGCTGGGCCTCCGCCTGCCCAGGCAGACGGTCGTCTGTCGGTTTCTGAAGAGTCTCTGGAGAAGGTTTTACACTTTCTCTTCTTAATCCTTGTCAGTCTGAGTTCAATGTTCTTTTTCTTTAGAAAAATGGCATGCAGGAATATAAAAGAATGGCATGTTCTCCTTG
>NW_007729814.1:0-533 GCF_000696425.1 Galeopterus variegatus | reverse complement strand
AGGGGCATCCCCCCTTGGCCTGAAGGTGCAAAGCGGTGGGGGGGTTACCCAACCCAGAAAGAGAGATCTGTTTGGAAAGGGCCACCTTTCAGTAGACCTTCACACCTGACCTGCTGAGACCTGGCAGGGAGAAAAAGAAATAAATAGCTCAATCTCCTACAAGCCTCCACCTTTGCAAGTGCATCTGTTGCCTGCAGCTGAGGGCAATCTACATGGGGCAGCCATCTGGGTTGCAAGGCAGGTGGCAAAGGGTGGAGAGAAGATGTGAGGAATCAAAACAGAAGGTGATAGATGTGTTGGTTACAAATGGCCGAAAAAGGACAGGGAAAGCTTTCCTGAGATGGCTCTCATTCTGAAATTTTTAGCATCCATACCGCATCAGCTCTTCTGCCTTTTAAACTAGGAAGCAGTATGTATTGTCTATTGCTGCATAACAAATTACCATAAACTCAGTGGCTTGAAACAACACACATTTATTATTGCATAGTACCCTGTGGGTCAGTAGTCTGGGAAAAGCTGAGCTGGGTTCTCTG
>NW_007729813.1:220397-220845 GCF_000696425.1 Galeopterus variegatus | reverse complement strand
AGGCAGTCTGTGTCGCTGCCCCTGACGTGGCAGTGTGAGCCTCAAGAAGGGAGGTCACTGATTTTGGCCTCAGCTCTGTCTTTTCCTGCCTGTTGACAGTTCCTAATAACACTGCTGGCATCGGGGCTCTGCAGATGCAGGAAGGAAAAGAAGTGTTCTTCAATGATGGAAAAATATCGGAGCACAATGCCCTTAAAATAGAACATGTGTGCCTAGCTAACCTTTATTTTGGGGACTTGATTATTGTAACCATCTCTCCTGGGAAATGCTGTGGGAGGCTCTTCCCCTTCAGTGAAGTAGAGTAACTGTGTAACCTGAGATGTCCCCAAGAGAGCTGAGGGGATGATGTCAACAGTTGCGTTTTTGAAACATGACCACATTTTTATGCTGATCAGTGCTCCAATAGAGCCTTCCTCTCCACACTCCAATTTCTGTAAAATAAGCATAT
>NW_007729813.1:192699-219325 GCF_000696425.1 Galeopterus variegatus | reverse complement strand
TCTCCAATTTCTGTAAAATAAGCATATCTGTGTGCTGCCCACTCCACTAGGCTATTATGGGAGGATCAAGCAATGCAATGGACAAGATCGTGTCTGCAAACTGTAAAAGGCTACAAATGCAAAATGTCATTGTTATTGACAACTGGAAGCCCTGCCCCTCTCTGGATTGTACCATTCCACTTTTCGTTTTTTATGAAATAAACCTTAGCCCTATTATTGAAATTCATACTTTTGCACTGACATACGACTATATGTGCCAAATGTTCAGTATTCACATCAGAGAACTGATAGTAAGTTTTGCTAAGATCTGCTCGCTTCCTCACCACCCCATAACATGGTAAGGGCAGTTGTCATGATGCACAGGGGAAAAAAAAAAGGGTGATCAGCTCCTGGACTGATTTTTCATCATCCTTCTCATCCTAGGAAAACCCTCGGAAGCCTGCCTGAGTTTCGTTTGTGTTGGTGTCTTGGAATTTGCTATTATGTTTGATGTCACCTTCACCTTCGTGTATTTTTTTTTTTCTTTTTTTGCTGGAAACCATCAGTGAAAAATGCTTCTGATTTCATGGTTACCTACTTTTCTCCTTCATTAGCTTCCCGTTATTTGGGCCATTACTGGGGATGATGTTAACGATTCTCTAGAGAGTCTTCTCTCTGAAGATGATTATGAAGAATAAAAAAGTCATCAGCCACTTCAGTCAGTGTCAATGGGCTGTCAGGGACCTCTGTTCAGGATCCTCTGCAAACGTCTCTGTTCCCAGTTTTGAAACTGTAGCTTGTAACAGTTCACTGGTGACCAGAGAACGCTTAGGTAGAGCCCATGTTTCACCAGGAAAAGGGGTAAAAGACCTCCCAGAAGGGCCTCCTTCAGCAGACACAGGTGTGACTTCTGTGACATTTTTGGTAGTAGATGCCAACAGGAAAAAACCCTGTGACAGCATTTGTGTGTGCACACGTGTGCGTGGATGTGTTTGCAGAGGGGGATGGGAACCCCCACGACTCAGCTGTCTCTCTTGATTTGCTCACATTTCATTTCCCTTTACTAGAGGGACATCTGCACATTTTTCTGCCCAGCCACATTTAATGCACATCAGTTCAGCCCTAACCCTCTGTGGAGGTCAACTACCCCCACTTCCAGTCATCCCGGGGGAGTTCGAGCTAAGGATGCACAATACTCTAAATGGAATATTGAAGATCTCCATCTGTCTGGCAGTCCTAATCGATAAATGTGAGCCCTTCCTTCCCACTTCTGTACGAGAGACACGTCATCACCTGCTTTTAAGACAACATGAGATGTGGCTTTCTAGGGGTTCCTGAGTCCAAGCACCCAGCTGTCACAGTACTGAGCCAGGAAAAGGATTATGCTCTTAATCATGTTATTTTGTTACTAAAGGTTCTTTTAAATTCCCCTCACTACTTTCTCACAAGCAAAATGTACCAGTGTCTGAAATTGGAGGTGCCTTTCTGATACTGTCACTTGCTGAATGACTTTTTTTTTGAAAGATCTTTTGTTCAGGCAGTAAAACCTAGGCACTGCGATTCCTGGGGCATCTTGTTTGGCTGCTGCCAAATTACAAGGCTGAACAATGAGACCAGTTTGTGTTTATCTGACATAGCACTTAAGGAAAACAGGTTCAAGGTGTCAGCTCTGGCTCCATGGAACACATAGCTACTTCTTAGGGACAATAGTCTAAAAACACTGCAGAAACTTCCAACCCTGTAACAACCAACCAAGCAAACACACACAACAATTAAAAATCTGGGTTGTCTGAGGCATTTTTCACATCTGAGTGGGGACATCCCTGGAGCCTCAGCTAAAATACTGGCTACACCTGTTCTGCCTCTGTCACCTCTTCACCAGACCAGAACAAAGCTGACTGCAGCAAAAGCCATCAGATGCAGTATCAGGTTGCACTGCAGGGACTGTTTGCTTCAAACTCCTGTGATCTGAGCTTTTGCCCACCCCCCCTGCCTTGGCCCAGATGAAGGAACTTGAAAGGCCTAGCTCGGGAAGGGTGAGGTGTATATGGTGGGCTTCCTGTGAGAGAAGATGATTGAATGAAAAAGAGGTGTTGTCTGGGCTGGGGTGTGTAGGGGGTGCAGGGAGGAGAGCAGGACAGTTAAGTCTTTCTAGCTAGTGTTGTCCTAATGATCAGAATGAATGGGGGTTAAGAGACAATGAACTATCTTTGGAAGAGCTGATCTACCACCAGGTTTGGATCATGAGCCAATCCTTCACTCAGTGGACCTCAGCTTCCCTTACTGTTTTACAATAAAAGAGTCAGACTAGCTGTTGGCCATTCTCTCAGTTCTATGCTAAGACATGTGGGTATAACTGGGCTGGGCAAACCTGTCAGTCACATAAGATGGAAGTTCTTCTATCTGACAAAAGAAGGGAGGTCACAGAGCTGATTCAGTCTGTTTCCTCCAGAATCTGAAGCTGGACGTGGGGTTCTCACTTGCATTGCTCCTACCAGCTTGTTATGTCATTTGGCACATTACCTGGGTGACCTGCAGCCTGACCAACCCATTTTCTGCATTATTGCCGGTAGCTTTCTAAAGCACAAACATATGTGTTTGCTGCTTTGTACACTCCAAAGCGAGTGAGGGCTCCACTGCTCATCAGCTAAGATCCTATCACTAGGGAAGCAGGCCCCTCCTGCTCCGGCTCCAACCCCTCTTTCCCAGCTGCGCCTTGCCAGGCTCTCTCACAGACCCTGCTCAAGGCCTGCTAAACCTTTTGTTTCCCAGACAGCACACTCGGTGCCTTTGCACAAGTTGTCACCTCTGCCTGGGCTAGCTGGCCAGAGAATTCGTTCTATCTACAAGAACCAGCTCAAATGTTGCCTCATGACCCTAACCTCTGGGGAGCTTCCTCGCACATTGTTCTACCTCCAAACGGTAATTACAGGGCTCTGTCAATCTCTCTTTGTAAATGGGAGGCAGGAACTCCATTCTAGTCAGCTTTGTGCGTAACAGTGCCTGGCACTCTGCATGTGATTCAAGATACACAATTGAAAATGACTTATCAAAAGGTGACTGGGCCAGGCCAAGAGACCACTACAGAGAACGCTTAGGTAGAGCCCATGTTTCATCATCCTTCTCAGTGAACTGAGGCCCCAACCTGCAGCTTCCCATATTCAGACCTAAAACATTAAAACAAATTATAGAACGCTTAGGTAGAGCCCATGTTTCATCATCCTTCTCAGTGAACTGAGGCCCCAACCTGCAGCTTCCCATATTCAGACCTAAAACATTAAAACAAATTATTTCATAAGGTCAAAAGTAAAAATACTATAGCTAAGGACTTATTGAAATTAACTGTTTTAAAAACACCCCAGAGGGGAACACCTGACCTAGGCATTTCATAATGCTATTCTGCAAAATACAAATCAAGTCGTGCATCCCAATATACCTCCAACTGTGTCTTCTGAGTTACAAGAGCTAAATGCTAACAAGGAATAAAATCCAGCACCCTCCACCTTATTAATATGTAAAAAGGCTGAAGTCACATCTGTGCAAGGATCTATTTTTAGTGGACCCTACATACTAAAATCCTAGTCTTGATCTCTCAAACTATCAAGCCTACCATAAATGTTTGATGATGAACAAGCCCATAAAAAGAAAATGCATAAAATGAATAGAGGGAGTCAAAGCGTGCTCTGCCTTTTAATTACCAGTGGCTTCTGCTAAAATCCTGCTCCAGGCTGGGTGCAGACATAGAAAATACATCAATAATTTGGGTGGGGGTGGCAGGGTGTGGATATTGTACAGAAATGCATCTAACTACCTACTTATCTACGCTTTGGAAACCAGACAGAGATGAAGAAAAGAGGAGAGTCATACCCAAAAAGGGCAGAGAGGGGGAAAGGGAAAGACAGCAGCTAAAAAAGAAAAAATTAAGAGATAAATAAAAGCATTCAGGACACAAAAGATAATGTAGAACAGTCGGGTTTTATTACTTATAAGAAATAAAGAACCTTTTCCTTTCTTTTTCTCTTTTTTTCCCTTTTTTCTTTTCTCTCTCTTTTTTTTTACAACATACATTAAGTCGTGAATCAGATGTTAGGGGATGTGGAGATGGAAGGAAAACTGGTGACATCACAATATTTTTACAACTTTACAACAAATATAAATCTGAGCTTCTTGCATCTACCAGTGTCTAGCAAGGGTGGAAAGCAAAGGCACACTCAGGTTTATGGACCTTCCCCCCACACATAGTGGGGAAAAAAAGTGGGGGAATACTTAAATGCAGAAGACCAGCTCAAATACACGTGGACATTTCAGGGTTAACACTGCAAGTGAAGGGCTGTGGGATGTAGGGGTGTGGGATGTGAGTGTGACATAGGTCTCCTTTACACAGCTGAGGCAGTGATGTCTACACACATGGGGACAAGACAGCGGCTTAAGTCGACACGGGGGTGCTGCACCACCAAAACTCTTGGGAGTCAAGCATGGGGGAAAAGGTAGCAGGGTGACACTTACCCATGACCTTACTAACCTTTGCCTTTCTAAAGAAAATTCAAGGGAGAAAACATTGTCTCGGTTTCTAGAAAAGACTTCATAGTTTCAGGGTACAAAGTTCACAGGATGTGTCTACTACAAAAACAAAACAAAACAAAACATAACAATAACAACAAAAACCTACCCCAAACACCAGCAAAACTGCAAGGGACTTTTGGAACAAAGGGCTGTGTGCACTTGCCACAGCTACATACTCGGCACTCGGGTCTCCAGGTGACCACTGATTACGGAGGCACCACTTCTTCACTAACCAACTCAAAACTGCCCTTGCCAGTCTTTTTTTGAAAGTTTTTATTTTTTTCTTTTAAAGACAAAACTAAACCCAGAAGATCACACTGGAAATAAAAAGAGACAAAGAGACCACCAAATATACTGTTTAACTGTTTTTAAAAAAATTAACAACCAACAACAATGCCCATGTTTTACAGTATGTTGACAATTCTTTTGTTGGTGACAGAGTAAACAAAAGTCCCTTCCTCTGGGTGCTTGAGCAAATAAAAACCAAGGGGACAAAAACACATGCCCACCCTTCCGACCCCCCTGTAAGCAATAACAACAAAAGGATAAAGAAATTAAAAAAAATAAAATAAAAAAATCTTTTGCCCCAGTCAACGTTTTTGCAGCATCCATTGTGGTTGGCCTTGTACTTGGAGTTACTCATTAATCACAGCAGGGACCAGCCTGCCTGCATCTATTTCCATGTCGTTTCTTTGTGCGCATTGCACGTGTGTGCTCAGCACACGTCTCAGAGACTTCTCCCAGGTGCCTGCCCAACTGCACAGAGTGTGTCCTCCAGCCAGTGGACACAACAGAAATGAGGACTGGGACATTAGTCCCTTTTCTGCTGGAGAATGAGTATGTCACCATATTGAAATGATCTGAGAATATAAGGGAAGCAGGGAGTTCTGGAGGAAGAAAGGGGATTGGCCACCCACAACACTGGGGTCCATGCTTGGCAGCACAGCCAAAAAGTGGTTTGCGTTGGCACGACTAGAAGGCAGTGTGAATCGGAGGGTGTGGTGCCGCCCAGCCTTCCCAGACAGCAGCATTCCAACCATCACCACTGCATTCTTCTTCCATCTGCTTGACTCCAATCTTCCAGAGGGCTGGAGTGGGGGTGGGGGAGGGAGAGTAAAATAAATATCTGCATTTTTTTCAAAAGGGGGAAAAAGTTGATCATAACAACAGTTTACAAGTACACACAACTCAAGGTGTAAGGCACAAATTTACATGTGGAAAACAGGCTATTCACAGATGTAATCCCACAAAAAACCCGTGTGATCAAACCACTAATTTATGCAAGGTAGCAGCCAGCATATTAATTAGTTCACACCGTCAGTGGATTTCACTTGTTGTCTCACATGCAAGGTGAAATGAGATGGCATATCGCAAGCTGGTGCCTTCCCAGAAGGGAGGAACCACGGACAAAGCCACATTGGCTGCAATGGTACAGGATGTGCCATTCTAAAAGTCTCTCTCCTGGTTGCTTTAGAAGTTAGGATCTGGAAGGACTTCTAAACTAATTAATTTTTTGCATGTTATAGGCCAGAGACCTCACCAGCAAATTAACTGGTAGATTTAAATAAATATACCCCTTTTAACTTTTTCCTTTAGCTATAGACCAGACAGTCCAAACACAAAGCTCAGAATTCCAGCTCCAACTTATTTACTCAGTGAATTTATTGTAAAAATAAAGAAACTCAATTATTCCAGTTAATGGATTTCACGTTAAATAGTTTAACTTTCAATGGATTTTCTGAAGAGCTGCACATAGGATGATGTGGAAGAGTCTTTTCCATAAGGAAAAAAAAGGGTGAACAATAAATAAAGAGTTACTTGCGTTAACGGTCACGTTATTTCATTAAAAGACAGGAGGAGCAGAAATCTATGACATAGTTGCCCAACATGGCATTTTTCTGCTGTAACAGAAAGCTGTAACACTGGTGGGCATTTCACAGTATCTGCGCATAGTAAACTTCTGCCATTGTTAAAGTCTGAGTTAGAATTATCAATGAATTCTTTTTTTGTCTTTTTAAAATTTTTGTGATTTTAAAAAATGTATTTGTGTTTTGCAGTTTGGAACGCTAGCCTAGTTTGGCAACGCCCCGTGCAGTTACGGACAAAATGTTGCATTTGCTATTTACCTGTGTGTGCATGTGTGTGTTGTGTGTGCATGTGTGTGCATGTGTATGGGGGTGGGGTGGGTATGTGCTTTTGGCTCATGTTTGTGATGGTAACTGAAGTCTTTCGTGGGTCCGACCTGTTGTAGGGTGTGGGAGAGAGTGAAGGAAGATAATGGAGGTGAGTCTCACTGTTGCAAACCTTCACCAAACCACACGGCCCAGTTCTCGAGGGTACCCCTGTGTCCCAGAGAGGAGGACCCAGTGTCCTCAGCTCTGCTGCAGGCCATCTTGGTCTGGTGGATACTCGAGGCAGTTGAGAACCTTGCTGAGCTGAGCGGGCGCCTGGCCTTGCCTGCTGGTTCGACACCTGACCCCCTCCCCCTGGGATTATGTACACGCATCATTGGGCTTCATGGATGTGGAAAGGGGAGCAAAGGAAGGTTTGGGGGGTACGTCCGGTTTTAGCGAGGGTGTACGCTTCAGCCCTGACCTCGTCAGTGAGTTGTAGGCGTTGAGGCTGGGCTGCCTCGAAACAGTCACGGCCTGGCCCGATGGCTGGGAGCTGTGCACCTGGATCGAGTCCACCCTCTGCGGGGCGGGAGGCGGGTTGTCTCCCCTGCCAAAGCTCGGGTTTCTGGAGAGGTGAGAGGAGTTGGAGGAGTTAGTATTGTTTCTTTTGAGGGTGGTGGCCTGGTGGCTTCTTGTGAGGGAGTTCGTGGGGTAGCTCCTCTTATAGTCAACCCCATAGGAAGAGGAGTGGTGCATTTCCAACCGCTTGCTCAGGCCATTCTGAGACAGGGAGGCTCCCGGAGGGCCCAGGGAGGCCTCCCGCTGGGGAACTTTGGGGGGCAGGCTGTCCAGGTTCTCCACCAGGTTCACCCCGTGGTTGGGACTCTTGCTGCTGAGATGTTCCTTGATGGTCTTATACTCCAGGGTGGCAGCCTGGTCCTCCAGCGCCATCTGGGCCACCTCGCTCATTTTGGGCTGGTCCACGTACTCATGCTGGTAGCCCTGCTGCGTGATGGGCAGGACCACCACGCTGGGGATGTGGCCGGGGGAAGCCCGCAGGGGCAGGTCCGTGGGGATCACGGGGGAGCCCATGGGGGGCATGTCCTTCGTGCAGGCGTTGATGAGGTTCTGGTTCCTCTCCCACTCGCGGCTGCCGCGGCTGGGCTTCCGCTTCTGCTGCAGCGTCGGCGTGGACTCCGGGGTGGGCAAGGCCGTGAGGTCCAGGTGGTGCTGGTCAGCCTTGATGAGCAGCTTGGCCGTGCTGCTGGGAGTGGCCAGCTTGCCATTGTGCATGAGCGGCGTGAGGATGGCCTCTGGCTTTGGATCTTTGGACTGGGTGTCCCCAAAGAGGCCGCTGAGTTTGGTGACGCTGCTCATGGAGCCCCGGCGCGAGTGGGCGAGCTCCTTCTCCTTGCGCTGCACCACGGCCACATCTTTGCGCCGGTGATCGCAGACACAATAGACGATGATGCCTGAGAAGACGGCCCCCATGACAAAAGCCAGAATGACTGCAATGGCCAAGAGGGTGACAGGAACGAGCTGGTCGTGGCCTTTGAGGTAACTTTCCCGAATCACTCCTGCAATAGACATCGCATATGGTGTTAAGAAATGAAAGCGCACCATGAGGCTCATTTTTGTTTGGCATTCACCCTGTTAATTAATAACAGTAATAAGTGACAATAGCACCTCTGCATAACTTGTCTTCAAGGCACAGCCTGCCAAACATTAACCGATCAATCCTCCCCAAGCTACCCCTGTGAAGTGTGGAAATGGACTTATTTGTTGCCACCTTTGTGTTCGGAAAAAGTGCTTTTCCCTCTTTCTAGTACATGCTCTTTCTACTTTGCTTCACTCCATGATATATGGCAGGTTTTGGCTTTCAAAATTTGTTTCTCTCTCTTTCCCTCTTCACCTCTTCTCAATCTTCCCCTCATGGAATTGGGATAACCAAGATATTTTCAGTCCGGGGAAATTGGCAACAATTTTATGCATGTTACACCAACAAATCACACAACACTTCAGGCTTCCGGTCGGGGCCCTTTTCTGATGACCTACTTGTGGGCATCGGGGCCTCTGTCTGGAGAAAGATAAGTTTGCATTTCAGGCAACGGGAGGAAAGAGAGTGCATATCGTTCACAATGAAAGAAAATAGCTAACATTCACTGATTACAAATGTTTATGCTGATTTTGCATCACCTCTCCAGAAAGAACAAAACAAAACACACATGCACACACTCAATTCAGGTAAATATGCTGCATATTTGAATGAAGCTCTTTTCTTACAGGAACTGAAAAATATTTAGAAAAGAGACCATTTGGGGCCCTATGGTGGGTTTGAGGAATGTCAGGTCCCACTATTATGCTTACAGTTTGCTGTCATGGTGAAATTTTTCAGCAGAGCTAATCTCTTCAACTTAATAAAAATTATGTGACTACATCTGTCCATAATCTTACACTACATTAACCGAGATGCTGTTTCTGAAGAAAGTTGCTTTCCCTGTTCCTGCTTAATCAGCCACCAAGCTGAGCGACTCTAATCAAACGCAAACTCCGAAGCTTTTATTTTTTAATACCAAGCGAGAATACACATCACAATTGTCAGATCTTAAGTGTTCTGAAGAAAGTTGCTTTCCCTGTTCCTGCTTAATCAGCCACCAAGCTGAGCGACTCTAATCAAACGCAAACACCGAAGCTTTTATTTTTTAATACCAAGCGAGAATACACATCACAATTGTCAGATCTTAAGTGCTTGATGCAGTAGCTAAAAAATAAAATCTCAAATACTTCAATTCCTGCCTCTGGAGAGTGAAAGAACATGAATACATTAGAGACATTGCATGGGCTGAGGAAATGTAAACATTGTTCCTATTATAGAAACCATAGCAAGACAGAAAATGTACCTTCTCTGGTCCCGGGAGACACATTTTTCATCTACTAAATCAACTCTTTCTGGAATATGTTTAATGTATTTTACTGGCAGGTATCAGTGGCACAGAATTAGAATGAATTGAAATAAAAATCTACCCTCTCCCAGACCCACGACATGCAACCCTTAAACTTCTGAAATGTTTTTTATGTTACAGCCGAGACCTTAAAGAAATGCAGCTTTGGCGCTGGGGGGTTTTCTGCTAAAATATTTTGATTACTGAAGTGAAGGTTTTAAAACCCAGAAAGCTTAGCCTGAAGATTACGTTCTCTTTCTCTTTCCTTTCTAAACCATCCTCCTCCCCTGAATAGTGACATCACAGTTGGTTGCTGTGGAAATGATTGCTCTGTGACAAAGGATTGTGACTTCAGGTGGGAATAAATAGAAGCAGCAAATATCACTTGAGAAACAAAGATTCTGTGATTAAACAAATTCCCTTGATAATGAAGGGCAATTCATCCTAACAGAAGAGTGTATAAGATGGTAAGACAGTGAATAATTTTCAAATGTGACACTTTTCAAATATGTTTAGATTTATCTTCATGAGCTTTTAAGGGGTAGAAACTGAGGGGCAAAAAAAGTTTTTGGTTTGTTGACAAGTCAAGTAGGATCTGACCTTTGAGGAAAATGGTGTCTTAGACATCTCCCCCCACCCCCAGCCCCATTTTGTTATGCAAATAGTGCCCTTAAAACCCTTTCTGTGTCTTTCCATCTTTTAGACATGCACAGGGAGGCAGGGGGCTTCCCTCCTTTGCTTGTGCAAGTTCAGAAACTTCCAAAATTACATCAGAGATTAAGTTGAAAGCGCAATTGAGTAAGATAAGAAGGTAAAAATTAGTTTTGGAAATGCTTTCCAAACTTCAAGCTTTCTGCTTATGTCATCATGAAAAAGGCAAAGGAGCATTCACAGAAATGATCAAATCAGTATTGTGGCATGGCCTTTGTGAAGGATCAAACACACCAGACTTGTCAGAGAGTCCCCATGGTGGGGTGCAAGCAACACTAGAGTAGATCTCATAGGGCCTTGAGTCTTAGGCGCCCACTTAGCATCTGGGCCACCAAAGGCAAGCGACTTAACATCTCTGGGCCTCAGTATTTTCATCTGTGATGTGCAGTTAACACACTTAACCTTACTGCCTTACTGGGTTGTTAGAAGAATCAAATGAAATAAAGAATAGGAAAGAGCTTAAATGCTGCAGTTTGCTGATAAATCTAAAGGTCAAAAGAAGTCACAAAGAGAAGCGGTGTGTTAGTGGCTCACACAGGGCTTCTGTGATGTCACAGCTTTTGTCCATTTGATTCCGTTTGCTATCCATCTCCCAGGGGAGAGGGGCAGACCTGTTCTTCCCAGCTCCAAACCGTGTGCTGTTTGAATGGGGTCAAAGAGATGAGATGATAAATCTAAAGGTCAAAAGAAGTCACAAAGAGAAGCGGTGTGTTAGTGGCTCACACAGGGCTTCTGTGATGTCACAGCTTTTCCATTTGATTCCGTTTGCTATCCATCTCCCAGGGGAGAGGAGCAGACCTGTTCTTCCCAGCTCCAAACCGTGTGCTGTTTGAATGGGGTCAAAGAGATGAGATGAGATGTTGAGGCAGCATAAGGGAGCACATACTTTTGTTTCATGATGGCCTATAGGTCTTGGATTTTGAAATAATTAAAACGACAAATGGAAAATGCTGAGCAAAACACAGCAGTTATAGTTAGCTCCCCAGCAGAGTAATAATCCTACAATCAGTTCCTCAAGAGCAGGTACTGTATTTTGTTTCCACTCATGACCCTCACCATCCCCAGAGCTCTTAGTCGGGAACTCAGTAAATGATTGTTGAATAAGTGGGTTTTCAATACGTTGTTGGGACATTTTTTAAACAGACTTCTAAATGTGGTGGGTCATCTTTGGAGTGACTTTAACCTTGTTTTTGGAGTGTCAGAAATGAATTATATCTCCAATCATGTAACGGAATTTTAATAGTAGCGTCCCCAGACAAATAAAAAACAATCTATAAAGGTGCTCAGTGTTCAAAACAATAAGAAGAGAAACTTATTTTAAAGATGCAAAGAAACAGGTTCTGAGATAATTCCAAAAGAGCCAACGAGGGTAAACGGGTTATTTGTAACAACTGAGTGCTCCGATGGTATTGAATAATTCGAAACAAATGCATCTCTCTGCAAAGGGCACAGGGCAAGAGCTGGAGCTGGGATGAACTTCCATCTCTCCAGGTGCTGCATGGAAGCCCTAGGGAAGTGGAAGGGCCTTTGTAGGGTGGTATCCTCTCCTTCCCAGGTATCCTCCCACTGCAGGAGAACAATTAGAATTGGCCTCTCTACCCTGGCGTGTTGAAATGCCTTCTTCTACCAACCCTTGGGCCTGCTCTCACCAATTGAAAATGGGGCATTAGTGATGAAAACAGTATCAGAAAAATCCTTTGCATTGATTCATTAACCACCAGCTATTTCTCACCAGTCATGAGGTGCTAAATGGTTATTCTTTCCACCTTCCTATTGCAGGAAGCAAAGCACACAATAGCTTAGAGGTTTCTCAGAAATCATGCTTTAAATTGGCAGAACTGAGAAAGAATAGAATCTTCAGTTTTTTTTTGTTTGTTTTTCCCCCCCTGAGGTGAGAGTTTTAAGATGCTGGAGGGAGGCCTCTGAGAGGCAGTTTGAAGCTCTTTAGAGGTCAAAGCAATGTAATCAGTTTTTTTTTGTTTGTTTTTCCCCCCCTGAGGTGAGAGTTTTCAGATGCTGGAGGGAGGCCTCTGAGAGGCAGTTTGAAGCTCTTTAGAGGTCAAAGCAATGTAAAGATGATGAATGACTGCCCCCAGACTCTGCAACATGTAATTCAAAATAAGAACAATTGTAAACTGTAGAAAAAGAGGAAGCCCAGTGCAGTTCTGACTTTTCCTATGATGACCATGTTAATGAATTTTGAAATATCACATACCAAATTCGTTATTAATGTCTGTGCACCAGGAGCCCAGCACCAGGCTCTGGGACCATTTGCTTCAGAAATGCTGCTGTCTCCTAACCCAGGGTCGGATTGTGATTCTCTGGGTGTCTTTATTATCACTCTTCTGGTATATCAAAGTTTCAGCTCCATGCATCTTTGTGGCTGCCTTAGCACTCATCTACTTGTGCTAGGTGCTGGGGAGGCCAAGGTGAATGAGGCATGAACCAGTGGGGAAGAAGGCAGGTGCTCGCACTAACTCCATCTAAAGTGTGGAGGTGTCATGAGATACATCACTTCTACCTCAACAGTGGGCAAAAGCTTTATGTAGGGCATGGCATCTGAGCTAAGGCTTAAGGACACATAGGATTTCAGCTGAAGTGGAGAGAGCAACAAGAACCAAGGTGTGGAGAGAAGGACAGTGATGGCTGTCTTCAGTAATGGCGAATGGTCTAACTCCTCTCTAGTCTCTTAGGCTGTAGGCATGAGCCACCATGCTGTGCTCTTGTGTGCTTCTGGGCTGTCACACAGGCTGCTCCGTCTGCCTGGAATATTCCCTATGAGCTTTCCACTCATCAGACCCTATCTTTAGGTCTCAGCTTATATGGATGGAGAAACAGTCTCTACCTTCTCAGAACAGGAAAGCTCTTCCCTCTGCAAGTGTCCCCAGGGCTCTGTGCTTTCTTTATCCTAAGTCATCGCTCCTGTGATACTTACCTGATGCTTGTTTTTCTCACCTAGATAGCAGCTCTAGGAGGGAGGGCTTCACCTCTAAATGCCCAGGCATAAAGGTGCTCAGAAAATATCCATTAAATGAATAGTAAACGAACGCATGAATGAACGAGTACTTGTAGAGGAAAAATAAGACTGGGAGCTAAAACACCATTTGGAAGCAGGCTATGAGAAGCTTTGAATGACTGAAAAAAATGTTTAGAAGATCTGTCACTTTTGGAAGAAAAGTTCTTGTTTAATTACCTGAAATTTCAAGAGTCTTGTCTGAGAAAGCTGACTTTCAGCTTGCTCTGCTCCACACTGAATCCATTATTGAAAAACTACTGGCTTCAAAGAGTCACCATCTTTGCATCAAAAGCACAGCTAGTCTATCTGCATTTATTATTACTGTTTTTAAAATTAAAACTCAGTCTTCGAGTATACTTATTCCCTGCATCTTTCAGATGGCAGGGAGATGTTATCTATCCTATCAAAATATGAAGCAAAACCAACAAAAATACATAAAAGCAATTGTACCTATTAAGCTAAATACCAGGAAAGAGCCCTCCCCACCCCCACCTTAATTACCAGCTGTGTCTAAGATCCAGGCAGCCAGTAACTTGGCATGGTTAAGTGGGAACTTTCTCCTCTCACTCTGTTCACTGGCCTGCCTGTTTCTGAGCTGCTGTGATATGATGGACGTGTCTGTCTCCATAGTGAAGTGATTAATAGGCATCTGTGTCAAGCGGACCCGGTGACCACAAAGACAACAAAGCCTCTCTGTGTCCTTTAGAGAAATATGCAAAGGCAAAAAGGAGGATGGACATTCCCTCCCTCGCTGAGCCAGAGAGGGTTTGTGTTGGGTCTGAGAGCTAAGAAAGATGGCAAAACACCAAGAAAAGCCCCGGAGTAGGATCCCCTAAAAATAGACCCTTGATTCTGCTTTATAGTAAGACAAGCCTGCAATTTCCTTGAAATCCTCATAACAACTTGGGTGAATGGAATCTAACAACCCAATTTTTCTTGTTTGAAAATCTTATTGCAACAAAATGTCAGGCTCTCGGTCCTGCAAGGCAATATGAATGAATGAACTAAGCACTGGCCAAGCCTCACGGCAGCTAACCACACAGGGCCTGCTGAAATCCCTGGTAAGAAGAGAGGAAAACAAATAGGGGAGAAACCCTAACTGGAGGCAATTTATCCTCAAAGCCACACACCAGCCAATCGAGATGACCACACTGAAAGTGAAATGGGAGCTCTCTGTGGTTATCTCAGCAGCACACAGGGCCTGCTGAAATCCCTGGTAAGAAGAGAGGAAAACAAATAGGGGAGAAACCCTAACTGGAGGCAATTTATCCTCAAAGCCACACCCCAGCCAATCGAGATGACCACACTGAAAGTGAAATGGGAGCTCTCTGTGGTTATCTCAGCAGGAAGAAGCCTTCTTCTTGTCTTACAGCATAATGTGAACCAGATGGCTTAGGAATAAACTGAAACTCCAGAAGCCATGAAATGGGCTCAGAGTTGATAACTCAAATTTTCCTTTTCCTTTTATTTTTTAATTGTTTTTTTCCTGGCAGGCTGAAGATTAGGTATTGGGAGGGGCCATGGTCTTTAAGACATGTAAGGTTAATGACTGACCATACCAAAATAGAGGTAGCTTCCTGGCCTGGCTGTTTAATATCCTCAGTTCAGAAGCTATTTTAAAATTCACATATTGAAATAATGCTTACTGTGACTGACTGCAGATGAACCCATTTCCAGTTCTACCACCTT
The DNA here is from genome assembly GCF_000696425.1 of Galeopterus variegatus. Taxonomy (NCBI): domain Eukaryota; kingdom Metazoa; phylum Chordata; class Mammalia; order Dermoptera; family Cynocephalidae; genus Galeopterus; species Galeopterus variegatus. The sequence continues at coordinate 204,311 of NW_007729813.1, read as the reverse complement.
TGAAATTGAGGCGTTTTTTTGTTGGATGCCACCCCAGGAAGAGAAGGGAGAATGAGCATGAAACTCATTCCATTTCATGTTTTTAGAGAAGAAACAGCTCCATGTTTCCCTCTGCGCCAATGTGAGTGAGTTCACTGTTCCTTTGCTGCTCCACTGTTTTAGACTTGGCATTGCCAATGGGAGTGCTACCTTCAGAGCATGGATTAGTGTCTAGACGAAAAGGCATGATAAGATAATTTTTAAAAGCCATGCCCTTGAATGTTGGTCTGTGGTTCCATGTGTTAGAATTGTTACTGTCCCTGTAAAGGTAACGATTATTTTAGATTGGCAAAGTTCCAGCAGAATTTATAAGATTAATTTTCCTGCCTTTTGTGATTTTCTTTCTAAATAAGACTGGAAACCCAACATCTAAGTCATTTCTGAATGCAAACAAAGTATTTCTATTTTCTAGCTTCCTTTTCTTTGCTCTCTCATAAGGCCATCAAAGCTACAAAAAGGGAAAGTGGATTTCTTTATAAAATTGTGAAATTTGGGTGATTCTTTGTTTGGATTATTTGCAGTGCTTTGATTATTCTCTACAAAGCAAAGATAAAATAAATATGAATAAACAGGTCTGTTTTAGTACTCCCCAAACTGCCAACTTAAACTTGCTAAAATATATAGTTCTGGGGATCTACGTCTTAGATGAGGCTGGATATTACTGCTTAAGAACATAAACTTTGAGGTCATAAAGACCTGGGTTAGAGTCTTGGATCTACAAGTAACTAGCTGTGTGACTTTGGGCATGTCACTCAATCTCTTATCTCCCATAGTGTTGGCTATGAGATGAGTGTTGTTGGAAAACTTAAAAAGGTTAAATAAACAAATGTATGTAAATTTCTTGGCATTGTGCAGGACACATGTTAATACTCAATTAAAAATGTAAGGATAGTGGTTCTAGAATTTCTGACAAGTACAGGATCCAAGATAATACTATTTTAAAGCAACACTTTGGTAGGGAATGTTGGTCTGTGGTTCCATGTGTTAGAATTGTTACTGTCCCTGTAAAGGTAACGATTATTTTAGACTGGCAAAGTTCCAGCAGAATTTATAAGATTAATTTTCCTGCCTTTTGTGATTTTCTTTCTAAATAAGACTGGAAACCCAACATCTAAGTCATTTCTGAATGCAAACAAAGTATTTCTATTTTCTAGCTTCCTTTTCTTTGCTCTCTCATAAGGCCATCAAAGCTACAAAAAGGGAAAGTGGATTTCTTTATAAAATTGTGAAATTTGGGTGATTCTTTGTTTGGATTATTTGCAGTGCTTTGATTATTCTCTACAAAGCAAAGATAAAATAAATATGAATAAACAGGTCTGTTTTAGTACTGCCCAAACTGCCAACTTAAACTTGCTAAAATATATAGTTCTGGGGATCTAGGTCTTAGATGAGGCTGGATATTACTGGTTAAGAACATAAACTTTGAGGTCATAAAGACCTGGGTTAGAGTCTTGGATCTGCAAGTAACTAGCTGTGTGACTTTGAGCATGTCACTCAATCTCTTATCTCCCATAGTGTTGGCTATGAGATGAGTGTTGTTGGAAAGCTTAAAAAGGTTAAATAAACAAATGTATGTAAATCTCTTGGCATTGTGCAGGACACATGTTAATGCTCAATTAAAGATGTAAGGATAGTGGTTCTAGAATTTCTGACAAGTACAGGATCCAAGATAATACTATTTTAAAGCAACACTTTGGTAGGGTTCAATTGTGTTCATCAAGAGTGGAAAACTAAGGATTTAAAAATACAGCAAAGTATTGTCTAGTGAGTTTAGATAAGATAGACCATCAGCAACTTGGAAAGTGTCCTAAATCAGTGCTACTTAGCATTAGTTACATGGAATGTGTTAGAAGAACAAATCCTAAGGTCCTACCCAGATCTTCTGTATCAGAATCTCTGCACTGGGCCCATGATTCTTATGTTCAGTAAAACTTGATGAACACTGTTCTAAATGACATGAATAATAATCCAGAAAACACATCTAGGTGTTTAGCACTTTTTTTTGTTGTTGTTGCTGGCCAGTGCAAAGATCCAAACCCTTGACCTTGGTGTTGTAACACCATGCTCTAACCAGCTGAGAAACCAGCCAGCCGTAGGTGTTTAGCTTTAAAGCCCAGCCTCAGTTACCACTGAGGTAGCATATAGCCAGAGTTCCAAAATGATGTGTAAAATAAATAATAAATAAAATCACCGAGTTTTCCCTGGTGTTCCAAGTATGAGTCTTTAGTGGGTCTCAAGTATAATTTCTTTATTGTGGTTACCATACTCCGACAAAATACAAAACTGATGTTATTTTATCGGAAAGACAAATTTCTAATTTCCTTTGTACCTGACAAAAGCATGACATATGGCCTAAAATATTGTGCTGCTACTCCTGCATCAACCCAAGTTGCTAGTGCCAAGACTGCTGAAAAAGTGCCTGTGGTCTCTTTATCTGCCCTGGCATGAACACATGGAGGGGAATTTCTAATGCTCCCCATCTCTGTGACAGTGACCATCATGTAGTGGTTGATATGACAGAGTTCTGATATGTCCTAGATTGGGTCTGCCCAATCATGACTGGGTCCCAAGGACAGAAGAAGCAGAATGGTTGATGAAGCCCACTGTTGGATAGAGTGACTTCTTTAAAGAACTGTGTCTAATGTCACCTCAAAATCAACTCCCTAAACTCAACTCACAGCCATCAAGCAACATTTGAAAATGGTTCAGGGGATGCCAAAATCTTTTCCCCCTACCTCTGTTTGACCAGACACAAGAAACTCAGGAAGGTTCTTTTCCTTTATATTCCTGGATTGAAAGGAGAGACCTGAGCTCGTGTTTCATTTCCCAAATTAAGACCTTGCTTTATAATAATAAAAATGCCTAGCACAACAGTGCAGTCAACAGAGCTCAGGGTTTACAGATCTGCTGAGTTGAACTGAATCTACAAATCCATAGAATTACATAAGACACTTTTAAGTTACATTAAATTTCTGCTGGGTGCTTTTAAATCATGGAGTGCAAGACCCGTCAGCACTTAGGATATATTTATTACCTTAACAAATGTCAGATGATTGTGTTCAGTGTTATCTATTATTTATGAATAACAAGAGGCTGTAGGACTGGAAAATGACATGCTTTAATATGTCCAAAAGGTTAGGCATAATGCAGTTTGCCACCCTATAAATTTCTCGACACCATTTTCCCTCCTAATAAAGCATTGTCAGTGGTTGACTATACCAAACTGCCATTATTTCTACATAGTTCATAATGACTGCCTCTGACTTCAGTGAAGAAATGTAATTGCAGATATATGTTTGAAAAGGAATGCATCCTTTTAGAAAATACGAAATTTAAAAAGAACTGAAGTAGAAAAATTCCTATTATCTCATTAAAAATGAATCTCTTTACAAAGATAGTTCCCAGGCTTTAGGCTTAAAAGAGCTTAAGAAATATTAATTAAGGATGACAAACATTCACATTGCCTGTAATTGGCTTTCTGACACCTATTCAGATCCTGTCTACTATACACCTGTTATATTTGAATATATCCAACTACATTGTATTAGTTTACTTTGGGGGCTTCCCACGATTTCAGGTGCTGAGACATTTACATATGATGAGGTTCATGTGACTCCTTTCAGCTCCTCAGAGCAGCCCATGCACTTGGTAGGAGTTTACCTATTACTCTCATAGCCTGCATCTCTCTGTGATCAGCAAGAAGATGTCCCCTTTCTTTCCATGACAATGGCATGCTTTATATATTCCGGGCAAGCCCTACAGCATTTGAGGCCATTCTCATGTGTAATGTCAAGAAAGGAGAAGCTATCCTCAGAAAACTACCTGGCTTTTACTATTTTTCCTTCTGTAGAGTAGTTCATGTATGGAGCAGTGAGGTTTGCAAAGTAAAACTTCTAAAAAGCCCCCCTTTTTCCCTTTTATTCTTCATAAAACTAGGCTATTAGAAAGAAAGTTTTGAGACAAAGCTAATATAATTTTTCCATTATTGCACATGATCCAAACCATGAATCAACTCTTTGCAATCTTCTTGTTAGGACTAAACAAAGTCTAGATGCACATAGTGCAGGAGAACCAATTAAAGAGCAAATTTTAACTACTCCAGATGTTCTCTTAATAAGATCATGCCTGACCTAGTCCCTGTAGTCCTTGAAAGTTCCATTAAGCTGTCAGAAAACTTTGTCACTGTGTGTGTTTTTATACAGAGGATGGGAGAGAATGGAAAAAAAGACTTTGAGGGAAAACGGTTGGGGTAAAGTGTCATGCCAACGATGATGTGGCTTGAAAAAGCGGCTAGAGATTAAAATTAAGAAGCACCTCTGGAAGATGAATTGAGTTTTATAATACCCTAAGGTTTATGTTGCTGTTTTAAAAGCAAAATTTCAAATCTCCATAATCTCAATTTCAGTTCTTCATTTCTTGAGAAAATGGATGTCAGGTGGAAAAAAAGAGGTTTAGCGGGTATCTCTAGAAATAAAATTCAAATATCGGTGTACAGATTCAGGCAGGCAGGGAGATGAAACAGCTTTCTACATGGCTGACATTTAACTTTTTTTTTCCCTTCTACCCTTTCCACAATAATCTCATCAAGACCTTAGATAAATTCAGCAAGTTGTCAGGAGGATACAGAATTAATTAGATCAAATCTATATCTATGCTTGCACTACTGAAAGAACAATTACAGCCTCCACATGGGCTTCTCAGCCCTCGCCCCTCCCCAGTGCGCACAAACACATGGAAACTTCTTCTTTTTTTTTTTTTCCTTTTTGTCTTTTTTTACTGACCGGTAACGGGACCGCAACCCTCAGTGTCACACCCGCACCAGGGACCAGCAACGGGATCGCAACCCTCAGTGCTGCGCCCGCACCGCGCTCAGCCAGTGAGCGGGAACCGGTCTCCACATGGGATCCGAACCCTCAGCGGGAGCGCCGCCGCGCTCCCAAGCGGTGCACTCTCCAGTGCGCCACTGGGCCGGCCCCACACATGGAAACTTCTGCATCATCCATTTGATTGCCCTGTACCCAGCCTGCTCACGGTATCGTTTTCCTCGGCCCTTCAAAGAAAAGTCAGACTACAGATAGATTCCTTTTCTGGTAGATGACAAATATTAATGCAGCAAAAATAAATCCATGGCATTATATTATCATTTCTTTCTTAGTCTCCTCTGCGTCAAAAGTCTGTCCTGGATGAAAGTCTGCCAAATGCCGTGTACCCCAGAGTTTTAACTGAAGTGACAGTGAAGCCCAAGTTTGGAGATCAGCTTGCCTGGGACTTTACCTAGGATAGAGGTCTTAGTTTGGCAAGGAGCAGCTACCAGGAAAATGCCAGTGATGTGTAAGAACAGACAATTTAGATGCAAAACTGATGCAGAATTCTATTTCCCAAATTTATTGTGTATATGTAATTAATAACCTAATACGACTAATTTACTATATGTAGTCCACCAATTTCTCTGTCTTATTTCTCTCTCTTCCACCCTCCTTGAATCCCTTTTTTCCCACCATCTACTTATCACCGCCTGCGGCTAAGGCCAAAACTCCTCAGTTTTGACATTTATGGCTCCAGAGTACCATTTCAATCGTAATTCCCATCCAGCCATCCACATACTTTATCACTTTATAATCCCTTTTTTCCCACCATCTACTTATCACCGCCTGCGGCTAAGGCCAAAACTCCTCAGTTTTGACATTTAAGGCTCCAGAGTACCATTTCAATCGTAATTCCCATCCAGCCATCCACATACTTTATCACTTTATCATCCCACATTACTTGTCTTTTTATAATCACACTCTGTACTTTCATAGCTTGGTGTCTTGGTCATGAAATTTATTCAGCTTGGAACGTCCTTCCCCGCTTCTGTCCCTGAAATCCAACTTTTTCTTCAAGGCTTTGTGAGGCCTTTCCCAGGCCCCCCACTTGGAATTCGTTGTGCCTCTCTGAGTACTCTCAGTCCTTGCCAACTGTCTTTCCTCAACTTCTAACTCTCAGACTTTACTCTGCCCCAGGAGTTAGACAGGAGATCACTTGTGTGTGCCCCCTACTAAACCGTAAGCTCCTTGAGTGTAAGGCTTATTCAAATCAGTACTTTCTGTAACACTCAGCATAGGGTTCACATACAGCACGTGTTTGCTGAACGTCTGTTGAACGCATGAAGAAAGGAAAGAAGGAATGGTTGCTGTTTTGCTTTTCTTTGAGACTAGGGTTACCATCACCATTGTTAAACTATTATTTTCTAGTGCTTTCTGGATTTCAGTTCTTCCTCTCCAAAGCCATGGGGGGAAAAAAAGGGCAGCCGTATAAATTTGATTTCTGAGCCTTCTTCACTTGAAAGTGGTATTTGAAAACCTGCTTTCAGTGATAATCTTTTAAATCACTCTTTATCACATTTCAAACACATATGTAACATTTAGTGATCATTCTCTGAAATTAAATATGATGATAAGAATTTTTACAGAATAAAATTTTTACTCAAACTCCTCTAAAATGGGTTATTCTAGATTTTCCAAGAGTAAAAGGGCAGATGTAATATAGAGACTAGACATTATTACTCACTCAGTAACTTGTCAGCAACCTCTTCAATAGGATTGCCAAGTAGCAAAAAACAGGACACACAGTTAAATTTGAACTTCAGATAAACAATAATGTTTTAGTTAAAAGTATGTCCCAGGCAATATTTGAGATATATTTACACTAAAAATTATTCAGTTTTAGTTGAATATTTGAAATATTATTTAGGTTTACCTGAAATTCAACTTAACTTGGCATCCTGTATTTTATCCAGCAATCCTAGTCTTCCAACTCCAAACAATATACTTCAAATGACTCCCACAAATACTCTTAAAACCCACTCTAATCTTTTGGAGATTAAAATAGTTCAACAGAGAGTAATAAAAATGATGCTAAATCTTTACGGGGCAGGTATAGCACAATTTACAAATTAAATTAAGTACTAATGAACTAAATTTTGAGAAACATTTTATTTTTAATTATCAGAAACTAGAGCAGCTTATATACCAAATTTATAAAGAACTTTGAAGGGTACCTTTCCATTAATACTCAAAACCAGAAATAAATAAACTCTAATTCACAAAGGTCTTAGAACAACCACCATCGGTCCCCATCTCTTAGTGTTCCTTGCCTCTGACCATGCATGTTTCTACCTGGTTCACCTGATTATTGATTAAGTACCTCCCACTAGTAGGACCCCTCATAAGACAGACCCCTTTCTCTCAAGTCACCTTGAAGGCTGTCTTGTTCTACCATTACATTTTAAAATGGCTGTAATACTACAGGCTTTACTAATAAAAGCTATACAAATTAGTATAAGCTTAGTTTTTTATTGAAATAAAGCTTGAGCTATTAAAAAAAAAAGCCTGAGCATTCCCACAAAAATTTTAAATATGAATCCTTCACCAAACATCCTTCATTTTCCTCATCTTCCCTGTCAAATGATATATAACTGCTATAATATTGGTACTGAAGGAAAGTACTAAAGGGGCTGAAAAACTTTTCGAGTGTCATGTTCTTTATGTGTTCAGCCACGCTGTCTCCAGTTTTCTGCTCTTTATAAAAGTCTGTTGTGCATGGTTTTGCCTTGTACACAAAGACAGTGGTGGTTGTAAGGCTTTTTGTTGTGCTTTCGTGACAACATATGCATCATATGTCATATTTCTTGGACAGGGACTATGTCTATTTCAATAAGGACCCCCTAACTCTTTATCGGCATCTAATTTGTGCTACAGAGCTAGTGATAAATTGTTCGAGATGCCTCAGAAAACATTTTTGTTACTGGAATGTTACTGAAGAAATGGTGGAGAAAATATTCAGTCCGAGTTTAGGAGTCAGGAAAAGAGGAGAGGCCTATTTTTCTTCCTTTATTACTGTCATCAGGAATAATTTTCTCCATACATAAAATCATTTACACATGACTTGATAGGAGTCAAAAAATTACCTTCCCCATTGGGAGAACCCCAAACTGTTAGATTTTAATCATTGGAGAGTGTTAAAATTCAAGAGTAATCAGGAGTAGGCTCCATTATTAACCATACCAACCTAAAATGGGGTTACTCGGTCTGTCAATAAAGAAAGCCTGGCTGAAGGTTTGGGATTCACAATAGGTAAAGTTTGAATGGGACGAAAGGGGAAGAAGGGTCATGTGTAGGATACAGCTTGGCTAGAGGAACACTGGAGCACAAGAATCCTTATGGATAGCAGAAGAATAGGTGGGAAGCAGAAGTGCTGAAGGCAAACTTTCTCTGGGCCACAATTAGAGTAATAAGTAGCTGCAGTCCTCTGTAGGGTGCTCACTGCTGGTGTGGAGAAAAAACTTGCCAGATGCTTAACAAGCCTACAGTGGCTAATTTCTTTTTAGTCTAAATCCATTTTTCTTTAAAATCCTACTTGACCAAACTTTCCATCTCCAATCACAAAGCTCAGTAGTTGGAAAAGAAGAAATCAGAAGAGCACTAGGTCGCATGATTGCAACACTCAGAGTGACGCACGTATTCATGTGGCTTTGCAGCGCCCAGACAACAGAGGGGATGGTGGTTATGGAATCTCGTTCTTCTAAATGTCAGAAGCTAAGTCCTGGGTACTTCAGTGCTTAAATCCTCACTGGACTCCTTTACTTGCTCTAGGCCAGAGGTACCCAAAGTTTAGTCGTCCGATTACCAATATTACAATTTAAGTCATATCAATGAGTCTCACTTACCATATAATTTACTTAGCATTTTTATATCCCTAATACCTCCTGCATTACTATTTACTTAATGGTCTATTTAAATTATCTTCAAAATGTATTTTAAATGAAAACTTTATATCATTATCATAAATGAAAAAAAGTGTCACTTTTTACAGACAGAGGTAACTATAAAAATAAAATTAGCTGAAAGCAAAACAACATTAATTTCAGCTAGATCCAGCTGCAAGACAAAGCCCCAGTAAGCAGCCTGTTTTCTCTCTGTCAAAAAGGGACAGTAGTAAGTTTAGGGAGTTGTTAATGACAAAGCACCAAACTGAAACTTTTCCCTTGACATCATCAAGACTGAAAGAGAAATGAAAAGGATGTAAATTCCCACCACATGACCCAATATTCTCCAACACTATGATGTTCCTGAGTAACCTAAACCAATACTGCCAGGCTACGATGCATTTAAGGAATAAATAATTGACTAGAAAGGGGATTGTTGACAAACTCTGTGATTCATAAAATTTCATTCAGGATTGCTATGAAGTGAGGACAATATACTCATTATCCTTTATATACCTTATGAATCTTACTGGAGTATTATTTCCCAATCTAAAAATTACATAAATAGCTCATACACTGATTAAAATATATTCAACATTTACTGTACATTTTTGTTTAAATTATTCATTTAATCTCTAATTTAAATTGTTTCTACATCTTTCCCATGTCTGTAATGAGCATATCTTCTTGACTACACATAATAATCTAATATCTCACTTAAAAATTTCCCAATATATTTAAGCATACTACCATTCTGGAATTTCCAGTCAAATGGGAATACATTTACTATTTCACCTGTTTTCTGGCAGCTTACAAGAACTCTAGAAAATAAAGTCTGAAGTAGGGGGTTTTCTTCTGCTCAGGATTTATCTTGTGTCCTAACAGCAGCGATCAGCACTTACATTTTGTATTTATGCTACACAGCTCTCTTGGAAGCTCTGTACATGGCTAATTTCCTCAAATATCTTACAGTTTTCTTGGAAGTTGGGTTTTATAGTATCGCTACTTTTGGTAAGAAACAAGAGGCACAAGAGTGGCTATTCATTCTCAGCACTGTTAACCTGAAAAAGAAAGCTCTTATTTCTTTTGCTGTGGGAAGGGAGGTAAGGATAGTGGGGGATAAGCCAGATCTAAAAGTAAACTGGCTTTTCTTTCTTATTTATTTGTAATTAGAGCCATTTTATAAGTACCCATTACCACCTCAATAGTTACAGGATGAATAAATAATATATATTTTTAAATGTGCCCAAACCAAGAAAGAAGTAGTCAGGGCTGCATCTAATTTATCAACTTGCTGATTAAAGGGCTGGCTCTAGAGGCTCCAGACATCTAGGGACCCAGAGATAAAACAGAGCGGTTGGCCGTGTTTTTACTAATGAATCTAGGGCTTGAAAGATATCAGGCAATTTTAAAGAAAAGCAGTGAGGACAAGTGACATTAGACAAGGCCAGCAGGGTAATGAAGGGCAAGGCCAGTGACTGAGAGAGAAAATTACTTCATTTGCTGTGATAATGCTTCTGTGTGCTTTGTGGGGCTCTTCTCACGCTTTGTGAGTACGACTCCATATACATACAGTGTCAGAATGCTACTCACGGTGTAGAAGGGAAGCGCCTTGGAACATTCCACAGAGGGGCAGAGGGCTGGGGTCTGTTATTTTGGAAGGGGGAGGCTAAGAACAATGGTAGCAGAAGGGGAGAGACCGCGAGGTGCGCTACTCACGGTGTAGAAGGGAAGCGCCTTGGAACATTCCACAGAGGGGCAGAGGGCTGGGGCCTGTTATTTTGGAAGGGGGAGGCTAAGAACAATGGTAGCAGAAGGGGAGAGACCGCGAGGTGAGGAACGGTGCTTCGACAGAATGTGAGGGACGCACAGGATCAAATCAAGACAGGAGACATAGCAAGGACGAGAAAGAAAATGGTGGGCAAACATACTCTGGAAATGCAGAATTGTTTGGAGGATGAAGTGGGACAAAGAATGGGACCAGCAGAGTTGCAGTCAGCATATCTGCAGGGTACAGCTGTGGGCTCATTTGGCTCACCGGCCTTTTTTCAGTGGCCCAAATCAAAAGGGCATCAGACACTTGACTCCTCCTCAGCTAGCTGGTCAGTGGACAGACACAATTTCTGCTTAGTGGGGAAATGCAAGGTATTTTAGAAACAATTCCAGAGTATATTTAGCTCCTAAAGCTGGGGCACGCAAATGTCACATTCCCATGAGACAATCAACCCAGGAGAAAGAGCACCCATCAGAGGCCCTCAGAAAACCCCTGAAACTCTCGCGTCCCAGGAGATGCTGCACATACAGATGTGACATCATTAAGGTACCAAGGTCAGGGAATGAAAAGAAGCAAGGGGTCACAGATCGGTTCAAGTTCAGGGACGTCATAATGAGTCAGAAAAGGAACAAGACTTTTCCAAAGGAATAACGCCATCACCAAGTCATACCACACAGTGCTTGCAAAATGAAACAAAAATTTGAAATAAATCATGGACATTCAACAGAAAGATAATTCAGAGCAAAATGGAAATTAAAATCATAAAAATCAAGGTAAAAGGAACATTAAGCTACATCTTTTTTTTTTTTTTAAATTGCTGCACAACAACTCATTGGCATTGCCCCATCAAACGCGTAACCATTGTCAAAAATCAAACTCAGATTTGACAGAGCAAGGCAAGGAGGTAAGAACACAAGAACAGTGATCATGTTAAACACTCGCGCACCAGACAACCAACAATACAAGAAATGTTAAAGTAAAACCTTCAGGGCCGGTCCGTGGCTCACTTGGGAGAGTGTGGTGCTCATGACACCAAGGTCACGGGTTTGGATA